>NW_007727196.1:26910-116963 GCF_000696425.1 Galeopterus variegatus | reverse complement strand
TATATATATATATATATATATATATATATATATATATATATACACATACACACACACACACACATGTATTTCTTATTACATTTTCCAAATAATAGATGCTAGCATATAGAACTATAATTTAGTTTTGTATTATATTCTTGGACCATGCTAAATTCAATTACTAGTTCTAGTAGGGACTTTTGGAAAATTTTTAGAATTTTTTATATAACCAATTATGCTATCTTTGAACACAACAGTATTTTAACTTTCTCTTTAATCTATATGCCTTTCAGCAAAATATTAAATAGAATGTTCTTTCCTGATTCTTAAGCACAGAGGAAGAGCATACAGTCTTTCATCATCAAATACAAAATTAGCTGTAAGATTTTATATCATGAGTACAATATTTGTCCCATCCTAAATAGAAGTGGAAGTCCTGAGGGGCCATTTTGATTTCCACAGTGCTTTGGAAGGACCATTGCTACTCAATAGGTTAGGGCCAGAGATACTGCAAAATACCAGTAACGCCCTATTAAGCCAGTGCTGGAGCCAACTAAAAACAAAAATGGATTTTTTCTGAAAAATAATGAAAAAAATAGGTTTTAAGTGGGAACCTTCAGTGTCTTCCAAAGCTACTTTTCTTCAAATAAATGTATGTTTTGCAATATTTCAAACATTTTATATTTTTATAAAGTAAGTGCTCCTTGTCTATATTTTTAAATAATACAAATTTATTTTGAATCTGTGTGCTTCACCTAGGTCCTGATAATATTTTTCTTTGGGTGTTTGGATTCTTAAAGATTATTTGTATATACATATATATTTATAAAATATACACAACAATGGGGGATACATATGTATATGCATACATATACATGAATATACATATATTATCACCCTTCATCATTTTATCTAATATACTAAGAGGGTATACGGAACTAAATTATGTATAAACAAGATGACTACTCTTACATAAAACAAGATCTTCAATGTAATTTTAAAAAACTCACTCTGTTAAATGTAAAATTGGAGAAAAACAGAGTTCTAGCATTGTGGCATTCAAAATAGTTTCAATGTTTATAGTTTTGTTTTGGATTAATGATAAATGTAAGCAAATGTAATGAGAAAAAGAGTTCTTCCAAAAATGTTCCTTGTTGAAATATGAAACAGCAAGTATTATAGACAGGGAACTACAGTAAATGAAAATATGTTCAGGGTATCTTGTGAAAAAAAAATTACAATGAAAAGAACATTAATCTTGTTAGTACTTTTAAAGAAACGGAAAATAAAAAACTTATAAATACTTAAGGACGTGCTTTGGGGAAACAACAAGAAGCAAGAAATATGAGTTAAATTTTAAAAGGTAATATACTTTTCGGAATTGAGATTTGTAAGTCATTATCTTAGAAGAAATTGAAAAAGCTTTTAGCAATATGTATATCTGCATTCCAAAGGAGAGTTGACATTGAAACTGAATTGCTAAAAGTGTTAAAAATAAAACAAACAAAAAAACCCAGAAGAATTGGTGCTTTACAAATTAGCTAATATTCACCTAAATATCTGAATCTAGTATCAATGATCCTTACTTCATATTAATATAATTTTAATGGGCTCCTCATGGACTATTAGAAATGAATGTTGAATTACTGATTTATTCTGTTGGGAACAACCAAACATATTTAGCCAAAGGGAGAGTGGATTCCGGGAGGAAGGAAACATATTTCATGGGAAATATTTATTTATTTCATTGAAAATAGACTATTCTTATTCATTTTATTCATCAAGACAGCAATACTTTGTCTCTCTCTCTTTTTCTTTCTTTCTTTCTTTTTCTTTCTTTTTTTTTTTTTTTGTATGTACTATGCCATATTGAAGTAGTTAGAGATGTCAGCCAAAATGGGGACTTAGAAATATGCAGCAGTGAATGGCATCTGGACTGCATGTGGCCTCACTTATCACCAGATGCAGTTAGAACATAACTGCTAATTTCCCATTTCATATCAGATTAAATACCCACTAAATATTCTGTGAAACTCCTGGAAAAGGTAGTAAGAAAAACATTCTCTGAGCAGTTTTGATTTGTATTCTCTGTTGGTTCTGAGAGCTTCACAAACTACTGGCATTGAGCCCTAACAGATGTCTTAATCCCCACGGAATTTCAAAAGCCCACTAAACTGGTATGCTCCCTGTAAAAGTTAAAATACTTTGTATTGCTAACTGACTTTCGTTCTGTTTTATTGATACGTGCCTCAAATATTTTCTAGAACAGACGACCAGACAGATGGACCGCAAAGTGATAAAGATAGGTAGATAGATAGATAGATAGATAGATAGATAGATAGATAGATAGATAGATAGATAGATAGATAGATAGATAGATAGATAGATAGATAGATAGATAGATAGATAGATAGATAGATAGATAGATAGATAGATAGATAGATAGATAGATAGATAGATAGATAGATAGATAGATAGATAGATAGATAGATAGATAGATAGATAGATAGATAGATAGATAGATAGATAGATAGATAGATAGATAGATAGATAGATAGATAGATAGATAGATAGATAGATAGATAGATAGATGATAGATAGATAGATTGATAATAGATAGATAGATAGATAGATAGATAGATAGATTAGATAGATTGATAGATGATAGATAGATAGATAGATAGATAGATAGATAGATAGATAGATAATAAATAGATAAACTATACACTCACCCCACCCTCACCAATAAACACACATATAGACATAGAAATATATATTTACATGTTAGGTCTCCCAAAACTACTGGAGTTCAATTAGCTTTGAGTTAAAATAAACTTGAATTTGAAATAGTGTCTTAATTAGCTTTGAATCACCTAACTAGCACAATACTGGGCACTGTAAATGTTCAAAAAGCAAAACCAAAACCACAACAAAAAAAATAAAATATAATAAAATAGAAAATTAACAAAATAGTTTTAAGTTTCAAGTGAGGATACTATAGATATTTTGCAAAAAAGCCCACTAGGTCACTGATAAATCAATTAATGACTTCTACACAGGTAGGGATTTTTGGTTAATAAATAAACTTCCTTCAGCTCTCATTGCATAGCAGGAAACCTATACTGCATAAATAATCAGAAGCAGCACCTAGATTATTATAAAATTCTCGGCCTCTAATTTTTTGTGGCATGAGAGGCTGATTTCATATATTTACCTAATTATTATTTAGATGCCTGGGCCAGGTATGCTCTTATATAAATCAACAATTATCACAAACTAATATGTAGAGAATATAATTAAGAACAAAAACATTTGTCAGAGTCACACACAAGAATTTGAAATTTGCGAAGACAAAACATCTTTTTTTTTTTCCTTTTTTGTCTTTTTTCGTATCCGGCAACGGATCGCAACCCTCAGTGTCGCGCCCATAATGGACCGGGACCGGCAACAGGATCGCAACCCTCGGTGCTGCGCCCGCACCTCGCTCAGCCAGTGAGCGGGAACCGGTCTGTATGTGGGATCCGAATCCTTGGCGGGAGCGCTGCCGCGCTCCCAAGCGGTGCACTGTAGCAGTGCGCCACCAGGCCGGCCCCAAAACATCTTTTAAAAAGAATTTTATTAATGAAAGAAACTTTAATATATTTGGGTTCAAGTAGATATACTAATTTATGGTAAATTCTGTTTGATGTGAATTAAACAAAACAAAACAGTTAAATAAAAGTCTTTCCTTCAAATATGTTATACAATTTTAATTGGGTTTGGAGCTTAAAGAAAATAAGGTACACAAAACCTTATTTAGAGCTAGAACACAAATAATGTATTAGGTTATAATTCCTGTCACTCCCGTCACTTTTTAAAAAGAATAAATCAGAAAATTAATTAAGGAATATTATCAGTTTTACCAACATTGAGTCGCATTCTGTCACAGACATTAAGAACACAGAGATTTTGAGGCTATAAAATTAGAACCTATGACTCAGGACAGAGCTCCAGTTTACACATATTCATTTGAGGATTATCAGAATTTAGATGCTGTTTCAACCTATGATACTGGTTAAAACCAGAGGAAATTTTAATAAATGAAAGAGAGAGAGAGAGAGAGAGAGGATGTCATGTGAAGACAGACACAGAGGTAAGACAGAGGCAGAGATTGTAGTTATACTCCCATAAGCCAAGGAATGCCTGGAGCACCCCAACGTTTAGAGATAATGCTGATGAAGAAAAGAAAGTTATCCAGGAAGTGACCAAGATGGCATTAAGGTTTCACTCAAGTAGACTAAACTTGAGACAAGCTTCTTTCTCAGTTTAAGCCCTAACTTCCCTCTTCCTAGATCATTTGTTTTTGAAAACTTTTAAGTAAATTATTTCTCTGCCCCTTCAAGATGAAAATATTTCTAAAAATCTTCTTTTCAGTTTTACAAACCAGAAATGTCTTTCTCGAAACCTAGGAGCCATCCATTTGAAATGTCAAGGCACTATCTAGGAAGATAATGCCCCTATTTCCCAGTCTTTGTGGGAGAATAGGAACCTCGCCTATGTGGGCAACTTGCTCTGAGTTGTAAGCCACCTTCTGTCATGAAGGTATAAGAGAGTTTACTTTTTGTTGAGTAAGGCCAATTAGAAAAATATTGCACTGTGACTCTTTCTCTCAACTCAATTCATTAAAACTCTGAAACGTTTTGTTTCAGCAGAGTTGAGCTCAGACTGTGTTTTGGCCTCTTCTCCTTTATTGCAATAGCCTTGGATAAAAACAGCCTTGCCTGCTTAATTTTGTCCAATCCAAGTTTTCTTTCACACAAGTTATAGTCAAAATCTGGCAGGTTTCTGTTATGTAAAGGAATTGCTAGAGATTTTTTTTAAAAGGAGAGTTTGATCAACTCTTGTAAATAGTTCTTACTAGTCAATAAGATTAGGTAAAAAATACTCACTGGATTTCCTAACTAGTAGATAATTGGTGACTTTTAGTGGGGTGGTGTCAATGCAAATTTATCAAAGTGGATTTAGTAGAGGAGGTGGGATGAGAAAAAAAAGGAGACAAGAGATTATAAATAATGCTGGTGAGAAATGGTGCAGAAGCTGGCAAAAGAAGTTGGGTTGAAAGACAGTCCTTCCTTTAAGATGGGAAAAAAGAAGACTGATAGAAATAAATCAGTATTGAGGGGGAGGGCAATGATGAAGACAAAAGAAAATTATTTTGGAGCAATTCAATTGAGTAAGTGATGTGAGATGTGAAGGAGGATTGGGATCTCTACTTGATGCTGTCAAATTTTTCAGTGGAGAAAAAAATTAAGGCTGCCCTTTGAGGGTGAGGAACAGGAAACAAGTATGAGAGTTTTAAGTGAGAAAAAATATGAGATGATTATCTACACAAGCAGGAGAAAGATCAGCATCACTGCTCAGGAGAAGTTAGAGCTCAAGGAGAAGTTAGAGGTCAAGCAGTTAGAGCTTGTCTAAGTTGGTAATCCCACATTTAAAGTATATTGTCAGCAGCACCGATGCAGGCATGAATTAGATGACAAAGTGGGCTTAAGTAAGATAATGGTTTTAGCATACAAGTATGAAGTAAGAACAGGTGAGGGGACTGATATATATGCAGTAGAATGATTGCAATGATTTACCATAGAATTTAACCTATGAGAACTCATCAAGAGTTGATAGGGAAAACAATGGTACCAGTGGATTAAAGAACACAGTGAAAGGCAGAGAATTGTTGAATATATATACACACACACGATATAAATTTTATTTTCAAAATGAATAGCCGACACTGAAAAATATAACACATAGAAATTTTTTAATAAAAGGGAAATTTTTATTAATTTATAATAGACTTCAATTAGTGCATTAGTCTTATTTTTTGAGTTGTAAGAATGTAAAAGAAATTAAATACTGTGATGTTAGATGGCTGTTACATAGTTGCCTACCTTGTGAGTCCTAGTGAAATGCATATATTAAACATTTATATGAAGTTGTATTACTTTTAAGTAGTTCTAGCTAAATTCAACTAACAGTCTACAAGATACTCACTCTAATCAATAAACAATGGTAATAAGTGTATTTAATATGGCAGGATTCAATTTCTGGTTTTGACATTGATGAGTTTTGTGAGTATATTCTCTCTGAGCTGAAGTTTTTCATTAATAAAATAGATTGGCAGAGATTGTTTCGTATCATTAATAACTTTGAGCTCCAACATTCTATGAACAATTTAGGTATAATTGGATTTCTGATGTGCTTGAATATGCTTAAAAAGAGCTTCAAAGAAATACTAATTATGATCTTTGTTAACAATGTCAACAAATCCGTTCTAAATAATTCTTATCAAGCTATCAAAATTATGAGGTTAGAAATTAGTGAAGTTTGAAAAAGTGAGTTTATTAGTATTTCTGAACCACTCTGTTAAAATGGAGAATATTACAAAATAAGTTCTCAATCATTTTTGTCCATTGCTGTCCAGAGTCCAGCAATGAAAGGGACTTAAAGTTACCTTCAGGTAAAGGAAATAGCAAACTTGATCCACACAGGCTCACTATACATTATCATATATTTAAAGTGACTATTTATTAGCTTGCTTTTTTTTTCAGTAACTAGCATCTTCTAGATATGAAGTCCAAATATCAGTGGGATTGAATATTTTATGTTTTTACCAGTTAACACAGAGAAACCAGGGAGCACCTACTCTTTATTTTGTGTACTATCAATCTCATTTGATTAATCACGTTTGTAATCTTCACTAGTATACCAAATTTTACTGTAAACTATTTTAAAAAAACAAAAATAATAAGGTATTATGTTTTTAAAGTATATAAAAAGGTAAACACATTATTAACATTGTCATTGTGTGAGTGGAAATGAATATCAGCTTCTGGGAAGTCGAAAAACCATCTTCAGGATGGTTTACTAGTTTTTTTTTGTTTTTTTTTTTTACTATAATAACATTTGGAGAAGTACACTTTAATTCTTGTCAAAGTTTTCCAGAATATTAACAACCATTATCTACAATGTTTAGATACAATGTCTAGACTATATAATGTCACTGCAAAAAAAAAAAAAAAAATGCCAAAAAAAAAAAAAAAACTTTTGTTTTTTTTTTTTTTTTTTTTTTTTGGCACGTTCTTTCTCTGTCTGCCTCTGATTCCATTTTAATACCAGCTTCCAACTGTGAGAAAGGCAGTTAGGGTGAAGTGAAACAGATTCGCAAAATGTGCTGCTGTGTTTATTCCCATCCAACACCCATTACTCAGCAGATAACACTGGATCTTCAGTTAGTCTGCCTTCACCCGCCTGTAACACTGACATTATTTTCATTTTATTTTGGGGGTGCTGCTCAAATCCTTACATAATTCTCAAAATGATGTTCTTACAAAACCCTTAAAATCTCAACATTCTGTTAGGATGACTTGGTGTTGTCAGCACCACGCTCACCCAGTGAGCAAACCGGCCATCACTATATGGGATCCGAACCCGCGGCCTTGGTGTTATCAGCACCGCACTCTACCGAGTGAGCCACAGGCCGGCCCAGAATAAGAATACTTTGAAAGATACTAAAATAATGTGGTAATAATTCATTCTGCTTCATAATTTAGAGTAATCTAGGTTTGTTGTTGATTAAAAACAAACATTAGACCTTAAATTTCCAGCTTTATTGAATTCTGACAAATTTAATTAACAAGTCTAACTGAACCTCACACATTTTAGAAATTACTGGGAAATCAGAACTTTCATTTTTTAAAAAACTTTTATGATGCGAATTGGCAAATTGCTTATTGTGATAATTCTTTTCCTTTATGCTTCATGTATTCATAGATTTAACTATCATGGGCCATATACTAAGCAAGTATTACAGTAATTCTGCGTGAGCACTTTGTCCCTTATCTCCTTTGTCCTTTAGTTTATTTCAGGTAAAATGATTAAATTATCCATATGTTCTCCCTATTTCAGATTGATTAAGCTGTTGGTCAAAATAATGTGGCTCTCTTCAAATTTAAGGAACAGAAAGAATATTGACAGCTAGGTAGCCTTTTCGAGACTGATCATTTTTTTAGACTAGCTATGGTCTTAAATTCTGATAACTCTTACTAAATGGCAAAAGAGTTTATCTTATTAGGATGAATGTAAATCAAAGACAGTTTTCTTTTAACATTACCATTTGAGAAAAGTAAAATCCTCATTGTATGACACATCTCTCTAAATTGTAGACATATAACTGACTTAAATACATAACTTATTAATTGACATTAGTATCAAAGTATAGAAAACAATAACTAAATACCCAAATCTATCCTCAACTAATGGAAGGTCTTGTCATTACTTAGAACATCATAAATTTAGGAATATGCCAACGATAGAATAATGATGACAACAATAAAACAAAGTGCAACAAAGCAACAACAACAAACCCTTTCTGTGTACACATCTGTAAGATCCTATAGAAATGTGAGGGGAAGAAACACAGCAGATTAATGGGTCACTTCAGTGAAGTGAGAAGGGAAGGTACTTATGTATTTTTTTCTCTAAAGTCAGCTTTGCTTGTTTCACTGGGACCAAATTTATCTAAAAGTTAATTTAAAAAATAAATGATCTTTCTGCCTTTTTTTTTTGTAAGTCAAATGTTCAGGTACTACAGCATACTTACTATTTTAGCTACAGTATTGGAACTTTCATTTTTGTGTTTGTTGATGGGTGAATAGATAAAGAAAACGTGGTGTGTATGTTTGTGTGTGTGTGTGTGTGTGTGTGTATACATATATACAAACATATATATATATATATATATATATATATGTAATATTATTTAGCCTTAAAAATGAAGGAACTCCTGTCACTGGTGATAACATGGATGAACCTGGAGGACATCATGCTATGTGAAATAAATCAGACACAGGATGACAAATATTGCATGATCTCACTTACATGTGCAATCTAAAAAAGTTTAACTTGTAGAAACAAAGAGTAGAAGGGTGATTACCAAAAGCAGGGGGTTGGAGAAAATGGGGAAATTTAGGGCAAAATTTAGGTCACAAACTTGCAGTTGTAAAATAAATAAGTTCTGGAGACCTAATGTGCATCATGATGACTATAGTTAATAGTAATGCATTGTGTTCTTGACGTTTGCTAAAGGAGGAGATTTTACCCACCCCCAAGGAAAACTATGTGAGGTAATGGATATGTTAATTACCTTGATTGTGGCAATTATTTTACTGTGTATTTGCATTTCAAAGCATCGTGTTGTACACCTTGAATATACACAATACAATTTTTTTGTTAAGTATATTTCAGTAAAGACGGGAAAAAAAAATATATGTAACAGTGACATTAATGGAATTGTAAGTCATTACTCTCCCTATTCCTTTTAGTAGTGTAAAAAATATACCTTGCAACTCTATGCACATCACCATATTTAGGTTAATCTCATGCATTTTTAGGGTAGTATCCATTACATTAATATTGCATTCCATAAGGAATAAGTAAACAGTGTTCTGTTGATGGACATAGTCTGCTCCGAGAATCTTTAGTATTACATGCAGTGCTGCAATGAACATCTTCACATTTTTAAATGAACATACTTTTGTAATAATACCCTTATAATAGAAGCAAAAAAATATGCATTTTAAAGATTGATTGATGTCAAATTGCCCTCCAAAATATTGTTTTAATTATACTTCCTTGAAAAACACCAGGCTTTCTCCAATTCTTACCATACTGCTATGAAAGGTTAGACAGTGTTTTGTTTTTGTATATCTTTAATTAATAATGAATGCAGCATGCTTTCATATGTTTATTTTTGATTAACTTTTTTTTTTTTTTGTCTTTTGTCTTTTTCCGTGTCCGGCAACGGATCGCAACCCTCAGTGTTGCCCCCGTACCGGACCGGGGACCGGCAACGGGATTGCAACCCTCGGCATTGCTCCCGCGCCTCGCTCAGCCAGTGAGCGGGAACCAGTCTGTATGTGGGATCCGAACCCTCGGGTGGGAGCGCCGCCACGCTTCCCAAGCGGCGCACTATCCAGTGCGCCACCGGGCCGGCCCATATTTTTGATTAACTTTTAATTGTTTGTATAATTCCTGTTCATAGCTTTTACCTATTTTTTTTTTTTAACTGCGTTGCTGGGTTTTCGTTTGTTTTACTAAGTATTAACATATCTTTACAAATTAGTCATTCTTTTGTCATATTTGTCTACAATTTTTGTTTTTATTTTATAGATAAATTTTAAGTTATTTCATTTATTAATATTAATCATTTAACTTATGGCTTCTGCATTTTGGTCACATTTTGAAATTATTACTGGTAATTTCTATTTTCTAAATTTTGGGAGGACAAAATGAACTTATCCTCATATGGTGTATAACAAGAATGGAAATTATTCTGTTCTCCTTTTTCAACAAAAGTAATACTTAGATATCATTGTGTGTTGATTTCTTCTCTAATAATTATAAAACATAGTTACTAAGTGATTAGAACTTCATTCCAAGGCCAAACATACCAAGTTAAGAGCACCTTATATTATTACTAGGTAAAACTGAGAAAATAAAAGCATAACTTTTCTTTATCTTCAGAGGACCCATAACATAACAAGACATACCATATCCTATTGACTGCCCCATAAGCTAAAGTGTGGAACATGTTTTGTAAAAGAAGAATTAGAATTCTGCATGTTTCTCCATCAATCTTGTAATGACTAGCAACCCAATCTTCAGTATTTCTACCCATTTCACCCTAAGTAAATCTTAACTTTTTAAGTTAAAATTTTCTGTAGACTTTAAACATTATAGAGGCTTCTAACTGTATTTGTCTTTAGTTAACTTTAACATATAAAGAGCACTGAATATTACTGGGTTTATTGTAAGAATTTCTGAATAATTATTTGCCTTCATTTGGTATTAATGTACAAAAAATGGCCTTTAAAATTTTATACTAATTTGTGTTATAACATTATAATTATAATTATAATGTTGAAATCAAACCAGCATACTTTGATAACTAATTTTATCCATGTAAAATTATCTAAAATCTTTTTTTGGCACTTTCAGCAAATCTGGTTTACATTCTATATATTTAAATAAAGATTTATGTAAACAATGACCTTACACTTAGTCTTCTGACTTCTTAGTTCACATCAGTCCTGACCTTTTACCACCAAACCATTGATCTTGTTCCTTCTCACATATTCATGGCCTTTTTGTTCTAGATTCTTAAAATATGATAAAAAATTCCTCACTTTTCTCTGAACAAGGGAATGATGCCAGGGAATATTATATGTATGTTTTATGAATAATATATATTTTAAATCTCATTTGTCTCCTAATTATGGCTCATTTAAATTCTTTTCTAAGAATTTTTAATTCTTTTCTCTCCCATTCTCTCCCATACATATTATGCAATATCATGCAATATATCCTGAGTTGAACTGCATGGTAATAATCTTGTGTTAAAATTACTTGTTTATGAAATTACCTCCTCCACCAATTTAGACACCAAGTTAATTAAGGTTAAAAACCATGATATATTTATATTGAAATATCATAAGTTCTTCTTGAATACAACTTCTATTTAACATTCCTTTGGTTTTATAAAACAGTTCTAAGTTACTTTATGAAATAAAATAAGTGAATGAATAAAACCAAAACGATAGCAAAAGTACCAACAACTGTAATGATAATGTCCTAGAACGGTTGAAAGTTCCTAGGGTTGTACTGAAGAACCAAATCTTAGAAGACCAGCAACCAGACATGTTTTAATGACCTTAGACAAGTTCATGAAGATTCTCTTCTAAGTCCCTCCATTAAATGATACTAGCCCAAGCTCTGAGTGTCTTGGATTAATATTCCACTTTAATGGAGAGAGAAAAAAAGTAATGATAGTTATGATGCACCATAGGTTTTTACTTTTGCACTGTCCCTACCTCTGTTTTATCAGTACAATTGAGAAATAGCTGCTGGAGGAATTTTTGTGGCATACTACAGGTAATTTCTAGAGAAGATGAGCTTAGCATTAGACAAGCAGCCAAATAAAAATGTATTTAATGCCTTTGGATGCCAGGGGATTCCACTGTTTGCTCTGAAGATTATTAAATTATAATACTAATCATAATATGTTGAGCACATAGTCTGTGCCAGATGATACATTGGATACAATATCCTATTTGATCCTCAAAGCCACCCTGAAAGATAGGTAAGATTACAGTAATCCTGACATTATAGATTATGAACCTAAGGCTTAGATTATTTCATTAGCAATGTTCTAATATGTTCCCATGTGTATAATTCCCTCTGTTGTCACATTTATATTGAATAGTTTTGCATTTATTGTGATTGCACTTGGAATTCCTTCAATAATATCAGTATGTGGTGAATAATTAAAACACTAAATCTCCTTTAAAACAATAAGAGACAACAGTATAGATTTCAAAATTCCATGAGTCACATCAAAGGGTAGGATTTTTTAATGGCATGTATCACTTATATAGCAGACACAAAGTACCACCCAATTTTACTTCTTTTTTTTTTTTTCCTTTGCAATGGTTATTCAGGGAACACAATTGACAGTCATCTAACCACTATTAAGGAAATGTTAATTTGACATTCTATGTTTTGATTAATAAATTTGATAACCCAAAATAATAGGTAGAGATATGCTGGTTGAATATTTTCCTTAAATAAATTAGGATGATTTTAAAAAGTATAATTTTCATTTCTTTCTGATTTCAGTATTATATTCCCTACATACCACATAAATTTTGTGTTTTGCCCCAAATTAAAATTTTCAAACTGAAATGGTAATCTGAGCATAAGAGAAAGACTTTGTATCAAAAGAAGAGTCTCAGTATCTGTAGAAATATTGGTCCTGAAGCATTGGTTGGCTCCTTGCTGAGCCCAGAAGATGGTGGTTTATAATGCACAATGCTTTATTTCTAAATGACATTAATGTCTTGCTAAATTATCTCTACCACTCTCAATTTAATTAGTCCTCTGCTTCTCCTACCCATGAACATTCTCTGTATGCCCACAACACACTTCTTAACTGAAATGTCTTTGGTTCCCCTTCTAAGGATATTCAAGTAATTCTTCGGGAACATTAGAAAAGATAAAATCAATGACAAAACAAAAACAACTAAACAAAAATGAATAATAATAATAAAAAACAACCAAAGGAAATATAGAAAGGTTAATAATGATAGAATACAAACAAAACATGTTCACTAATTTACTAAGCAGAACAGGTAAAAATGCCATTAAAATCAGGATGTCAGATTAAGTTTTATACAAAAATTAAATATATGATGACCATGAAACACATTACTCAAAACTGCTATTTCCTCTTTGCTACCCATTCAATAAGTGGCAGTACCAGCCATGCAAATGCTAAGGAGAGAAATTTGGAATCCTTTTTAAAACTCCTCTTCCTTCTTATATTCAACCTATTGCCAAATCTTGCCAGTTTAATTTCTATAAACCTCTAGATTTCAACAATTTTCCTATACCCTCACTGGTAACTATTCCTTTAAGCTATCACTTTCCCGTATCACTTGGATTAATAAAATGACTGACTAATGTGTCTCCGACATCTGTTCTTTCTACTTCCCAATCCATTCTTTGTGCTAAAAACAAGTGGACAGCGATTGATATTTCTTTCTCAAATTTTAAATCCATCAATACTTTCTTTCTGGATAGGTTATCTTGAAAAGAAAAATTCTGATTGGATCAATTAGTACCCTTTAAATGAAGTTAACTGAAACAATTCAAACTAGTATAGCCGAAAAATGGAAAGTGTTGGTACTTAAAAGTATAAGTTCATAGGTAACTCAAATAATGTTACAAAGACCAAGGCTTATCTATTTTCCGTGCTCTGCTCTATGTTGTTTTCCATCTCAGAGAAACTCTTCTCTCATGGATGACTGTCAGCAGCTCTACATTTCATCCTTGCAGCTCCAAATTCATTGGAAAAGTGAAAATGTCTTCCTCTCAATATTTGAAAAAAACAGTGTCTTTAAGTTTAACTGGCATTTGGTTGAAATGTCTAGTCTAACCATCTTGAACCAATCTCAGAGGACTGTAAGTACCACCTAACCTAGATTAAGGTCATATGTTTACCTCTGTGGTTTGGGTAGGGTTAGCAGCAGCATCTTACCTACCTACAGTAAATTGAGGAAAGCCCTGATGTATGACCCCATTATGTTGGTATAAACCCTACGAGTTTATAGATTGAGAGAATACTGATGTTGGGCATGTGATAAATTTCAGATAATAAAACATAGCCCAGGTTTCCAAATGACACAGATCTTCTACAAGATGAGCTACCCCTACTCCTTGTTACTTTTTAAAGTTACAGAAGAGTGAATAGAAAAATACATGGTTTCTGTATTAGTCCATGTCTGTTTCTTATAACAAAATACCTGGAATTGTGTAATTTGTAAAAAAATCAAAATGTATTGCTTACAGTTTCAGAGGCTGTGAAGTCCAAAGTCCAGGAAACACATCTAGTGAGGGTCTTTGTGGTGGTGACAGTGACCCCATGTCAAGACCAAGACATTCACTAGATGTGTAGGGGTTTCACATGGCAGAAATGGAAGAACAGGGAGACAGAGAGAGACTCAAGTGTTCTCCTTTTAAAGCTCCCAGAACCACACCCCTGACCACCATTATTAATCCATTCACTGTGGCATGGTCTACAATCGAATCACCTCTTCAAGGCTCCGCCTTCCAATAACCATAATAGGATTTCCTACCTTCCCAACCGTCATAGCTGGGGCCAACTTACCAATACCTGGAACTCTGGGGGATACAATCTAAGATTCAATGAGTTTGTGGAGGACATTCAATCCATAGCAGCCTCATGGCATATTTCAAAGAAAGTGAGTAAATGGTCTGTGATAAATGATAGTAGACTAAAAAATATTAATTATAGAGTAAATAAAATGTCCAAGAGTACCGAGCCCCTTCTGTTTGAACAAGATGAAAATAAATATTAGTGCAAGTTTGAAAATATCAAAGAGAGAAGGAAAAAGAAACATTGTATATAAAATTGGTAATATCCTTCCTGAAAGTATAAATAATCCAGAAAAGAAGGAACATTCTCCCTAAATGTTTTTGCTGCAGAATAATTTAAAAAATTACAAATACAAAAATCAAATAAGAACTATAGATAAAATGATATATCAAAAGAATGAGTTAAAAAGGTAGACTGCAGAACTATGTAAAATATGCAGAGCATCTAACTTATATAATTATAAAACTATGAATAGATTATAAAACATGAAGCAGAATAGTCATCACTTAAAATCAAATTACTGACAGAGTGAAGGCATGTGTTAAGCAACAGCTGTTATAGGTAATAATTTGAATGCTGTGAACCCAGGCAATGCACAAGTGTTGCTTTACCTCCCTTGGATTTGTCACCCCTTTTCCCCTGGGTGATGGAGCCACCAAAGATTACTCAAAGCCCATCACTTTTGAGAAGTGAGATACCCTAGAAAGGGGTTAATCTCCCAGATCCCTCAAGTTAGAGGTATTCCTCCTCAGGAAATTAACCAGGAATTGGGGTTCTCTTCCTGCATTTATTCTCCAGATCAGGAAGTTACAGGAAGAGAACATAGGTGGGGTTTTTGCTAAGTACAGTGTAACAAGTTTAACAATAGAAGCTGGTAACATGCAATTAAGTTGATCCATTAACAAAAGCTTGATTTGAGCAAACATTCCTTCTCCTTACAGCAGCCTCCCAGTATCTTTAAATATCAATCAGTAACTTGTTTGTCTTTGAAATAGCAGCCTTGCTGTGTTACAACTGTTTATTTTACAACATAGACTAAATAACCTGGTGAAAATTTCCTGTTTTTTTGTAGGGTCAATATCTGAAACTGCAAAGCTTTGGAAAACCAGGCCCTGTGAAGTACGTTTGCTCTATGCATACTCTACACACAAGTAATAATAATATTGAAAAAACTGGAAGACAGAGATAAAGAAGTTTGGACATGATGGACTTAATCATTCAAATACATTAATTTAAGCTTCTAAAATTAAATATTTAATTTAACAATATTGATTCCAACCTCTGAATGAGTTGCATTAACTCATTTTTAAGCTTTGAGGAACTGTTTGGTACATTTTTTGTGATAAAAAGGTATATATTGCAAATACAATTCCATTAATTTGATATTAAAATTCCTTCCTATGATATTTAATTAAAATGAAATTTAGTATTTATTACACATTGCATATATAAAATGATTGCCTTTTTAGTGGTATTAATCCTTTGATATGCCCTATATTTGCTTCAAATACCATATTTTCCTATATTTAGTTAATTTTGCAAAAGTTCTATGTGTGCTGGAAAGGAATGTTTTTCTTAAATATTGAAATTGGTGTACAACACATGTCTATGAAATAAAATGTCTTCTCTAGTTAATTTTATTTATATATTTATTTTGTGTGTGTGTGGGGGGGGGGTCTCACTGGTAATCAAGTGCTGAATAAAGCCTGCTAATAGATTGCATTGTGGTTTTGAGTTTGCCAACTTTTTTTTTTTAATTTTCACTTTTCTGTTGTTTTTTTTTTTATTATTAGTTTAGATAACTTATGGCTATGGTAGTAGGTTCAAATAGCATCATAATTGTTATAACTTCCTTGTGAAATTTCCCTTTTGTTGATGATTTACTAACTTTCCCTATCTCATAAGTGCTTTTGCTTTAAGCTCTAATTTATATGAGATATTTAGACAGTATATTAACATTATTACCTGGAGCTTGGGCATTCTAGTTTTCTTCATTTGTATGTGTATTACTTCTTGCTCATTATGTTCTAAATTTCTGGATTGTGAGCTCATATTCAGAGTGCTTTTTCAACTGGAAATACTGAGAAGCCTGAGACAGGGTGTGTCCTTATAGAACTAGCCTATGTTTTTACAGTACTCTTACAGTCTTATTACCATGGAATCAGTTTAGTTGGGAATGGAAAGCAGGAATGAATTTGTTGTTTGGAGATTTATGGAGCATATTATTTAGTATAAATTCCAACTGCAAATCCCTATAATGCTCTACATAGTAGTTATAAATTCTAAGACTGAATTAGTTTTGCACACATGCATCTGGCAGAAACATTTAATGTTCCTTGTGCTGCTGGGCAGATGTATGTTTCCTAAATCTAACCTTAGGTGGAGCTTTATTGCCACCTTAGTCCTAAATCCTCATTACATTTTTTAACTCCTATTTCCATAACAATGTATATTTGGTGAATTATAACTGGTACATTTTGTAGTTCAGCTAAAAAATAGCACAGCATAAATAAGATAGCATCTGTAGTTTTTTCCCCCATAAATATTGCATTTTCCATTGAAAGAAGTGGCAGATGAATATCAATAATATGTATGTATGTATACATGTATATATGCATATATGTAAAAAAAATTCACCATAATCCCATACCCCAATGCTTGTTCTTCAAATGATTTCTGTGAATTTTATCTTGTTTCCATCATGCATTTTGTGCTTCCATATTCAGCACCAAGATAGCAAATCCCATTGCAAGTGCCATGCATTCATCAGTTCCCACAGAGAATCACTCAAACTGAGCACTTCCTGAATAGTTTGCCTATTTTGGCAAATATTGATTGATATTTTTTGAAATCAAACATTATTGATTCTATGGCCTTCCATCATTTTGAAGCCTTATCATCCTTCTTTCTTCATTCTTTACAAGTTTAGAGCACATCTCCACCACCTGCCACATACTTTTTTCCCTTCAAATGAGTCTTCTCATATCTATGCCTCATGCAGGATGAGTTTATATGCCCAGAGCCTTTTCAGGATATGTTTCAAACAAACACAGATTCATAAAAGACCCCATTACAAATGTTTCTGGGAAACTGTCTTCCAACTTGTTGCAAGTGTTTTTACAGCTACCATTTTCTCTTCTTCCTTTTGTTCTTCCTAGGACAAAAGAAAAGGAAACTCAATAAGATTAAGATCATTGTGGGTAGCAAATTTCAGTTTAAATCAATACTGTATTTCATAAGGTGATGTTCTGAGGCTGATGTAATCCCTTGCTTTCTTTGTTTGATACTTGATCCATCTATTGTCACCTAACTTGTGATACTAACAATGTTTTTAAATAATAATAACATGTTTTTAGAAGAATATTGCTCTCAGGCTGAAAAGTAGACAAATATGTCCTTATTAACATATGAACAGTAACTCTGAAAGCTGTTGCAAATACTCAGGCTAGGAAATCCCCCTGCCTGAATTTGTGCTGGTACAACAAGGTGAGATTAATATTTGCTCTAATTTTGTTGCCAGATATGAAAGAACAGGAGGTGATATTAGCCAAACTTTACCTCCTAGTATAATTTCGTACAATGAGGATGTTTTAAAAAATACAGAATCTTCCTTCTTTCTGGGGCAATTTCTTTTGTTTTAATTAATTAATTTATTTTTAATTGACACATTGTCAAAGAGATGTCAGCATACTCATGTTTATTACAGCATTATTTGTAATAGCCAAGATATGGATTCGACTGAAACGGGACAATTTCTTAAAGGCAGATATTTAAAGAACATAAAATCTACTTTAGCCATTGTTTTATTCTAATTTCTTAGAATGATATTACTTTCGTAGAGGTCAGTATAACTAAATATTTTAGATCTGAGACAGTAAGAAAATAAAAAAAATGGACATTGCCATTTTCTTATCAACTGTGTCACATATACTACCAAACATAATAGGGAAATAAATATTCCCTAGCATGATCCTGTATTTTTTTGAAGAATAAGAAATGATTCTGTTATATTTGAATTTTGTATTCTGAGCAAAATGTTATGGTTTGTGGCCAGCGAGTGTCCTTTCAAAGGTGTCATTGTCAGAGCAAATTAATTCTTGCCTCACACTCTGCACTGTCAGCATCTATTGTTATCCTTTTTTCTTCTTCCCTGTCATTCAGATTAATAACATAAGTGGTGCTCTACGCTTACAGCTTTCTTCCCCTTGTCATTTGACTCAGAATTTTCTTTGCACAAATGATTTTTCTTCAGCAAATTTAAATGTACTGCAATATATCTATGTTTAGTTGAAAGTGCTATACAATCATTTCTCTTCTGACTACTCTCATTAAAACTAATTTAATAGACCTCTTCATGTTGTAGGTTTTTATTTCCTAAACACTTTATTGCAGAATGAATCTGAGGTCTTACATTCACTTTTGGCCATACTCGGGGACTAAAATTATTATAACATTGTTTATGACACCTTAAAAAATGACCTTTTTATTAAAAATATTAAATTGCTAACATAAATACAATATATTCACTTAAGTCTCATATTTGTGAAATTCTTGCTAAATGTTTATGGAAATTATCCACACGATATGGTTCTGTGTATTATAACAGTAGAAGTAGCAAATTATTCTATATTCAATCATAAGTGCCATCAAAGATGTACAAAGCTGAAATGTGTAGGTGTTACTTTCAAAAAAAATGCAGTGCTTATTCTACTGAGCAGGGAAAAGACAGGAAAGGTAAGAGTAATTTTCATTCATAAACCATGTAGCTGGCAAAGTAAGACATAATTTATGGAAGATTTACTTGTTAGACTTCCATTTTGAAGATGCTGATACAAGTTTTAATGCAGAAAACAAAAACTACTATAGCCTTTTGGAACAGATTATAATTGTTGCAAGATCTAGGTTTGAAGTCAGGGTTCTGCCACTAATTTGCAAGTTCATGCCAATGTAGTTATCACTGCAATCCAGAAGTTAACAAGCTGTTGTTGCAACCACTCAGGAGTTAAGGATGCTCATTGCTAATTTCATAGCTACCCTACACCTATAAAGTTTGTTCTGACATGTTGAGTCATAGAGCCTTTCTGTTGTACAATCTAACAGCAGCCTCCACTGCAGCTTGAGGAAGAACAGTATCTGCCTGCCTCTGCCTTCCCAATTTTGCATGGGCTCATTGCCTTGGAAAAACCTAAATCATATCTCAAACCTTAGCAGAAAGACGACCTGGGAATGTGGCTCTTAGTGCTTCAGTCCTTGCAATGTTGAGAGTGGGATAAAAATGACAGGATGAATGCTGAGTGTCAGTAAACAATTACTAGTATAGCAAGTCTCACTGAGACACTAGGAACTGTTACATGAGGCTTCGGAAGTGTCCACTTTCCAGGCTTAGGACTGGAATAGGGTCATGAGATGTTCTCTTCAAGGTTACATTGTCATCTTTTCCAATTAACTTTTTCAACATTAAGTGAACTCACTCCCTTCAAAAAGTGAAGTGAAAATCTGAATATCTAGACGATATCATTAGGATCCTGGGAGGCAGAAGATAAAATATTTAATCTTCATAAGTCAGTATTGTGCCTCAATGAGCCTAAAGAGATCTGGTTTTCTCAATGTGGGGAAAATGCTAAAGGACATGAGGATCACACCCATATCCTTTTCTGTGACACTTGAATGTGACAGACATAACACCAGGTGTTAATTTTCACTCTCTTGTAAAATATCCTGCCTTTGAGTGTGAGCAGAAATTGTGACTTGCTTCTAACCGAAAGAATACAATACAGCGGATGTGATAGGATGTCACTCCTGCGATTACATAGCATTATATAGCAAAGGTGATGGGATATGACTCCCCTGATTATTATGTTATGTAGAACTTTGTCTTGCAAACTGACTTGCTCTAGGCTATCTCTCTCTGTGTGTCTCTGTCTCTCTGCCTCTCTGTCTCTCTGTCTCTCTCTCTCCATTGTTAAATTTGAAGGATCAAGCTGCCATGAGTCCTTCAGCTATAAGAAAATAAATTCTGCCAATAACCTGATTGAATTGAAATTGGACCCTTCCTTAGTTAAACCTTCAGATGACAACACAGTCTTAACAGACATTTTGATTCTGGCCTTGCAGAAAACCATACCCAGATTGGTGACCCACAGGTACTATGAAATAGTTAATGTGTGATGTTTTAAGATGCTAATTCGGGGTAATGTGTTGTTCAGCAATATAAAATTTAAGTATGGGGATATGGAGAATTGTAAATACACTAGACAAAAGAGCAATTTCAGAAAAGAAAATCTTCAGGAGAGCCTACCGTATTAGCACAGTAAGTGAGTAAATAAACTGTTATACAAACCCTAGCTTATGACATTGTGTATTGTGTAACCCTCACCTTCTTCCCATTTTCTCTTCTCAGGGCAAGATATGGGTCAGATATTTTAAAAGCAGGGGAAAAAATTGATAGCATGTTCTTGGCCCTTAAGGAATCACTTAAGGGAATACAAATCTAAGTGTAAATGTAATCACAAAATATTAGCTCACTAGCATTGACCTTATAATTGTTTTCTTGTATAATTTAAGTTAACTTAACATCCAGCCTAACTAAGAATTTTATCACTGGTGACAGAAATTAAGTAAAATTGAATAAAATAATAGTGAAAAATCTGTACTCTCAAAGGTACAAGTACATTAGAAAATACTTGTTGAAATATTAAAATAACATTTGAAAATAGTAACTACCATGTGCTCAAATTCCATTTCACCTCTATTAATTATTCAAATCTCAAGAATAATAAGAAATGTTAGAATCATCCCTACGTAATAGATGAAGAAAGTGTGATTAAGAAAAGTTGTTTGACTTGCCTAAGGGCAAACAACTAGTAAGCGGTAGTGTTTTATTATATTTTAAAGCTGATTATCTATACTACAAAGGCTGTATTTCTGTTTAGATACCATGCACCCATTTATTCTCCTGAGCATTCTGCAGTTCTGAACATTTCTAAATTTTGTAGGAATGATGTACAACAAGTACTCTATGGTATAATTCACATGTTTTCTAAATAAAAGGAATTAAAACATATGTAGCTTGTGTTAAAGCAAATATATTTTATAATATATCATACTTTAATGTAAGATAATTATTATATAGCATTTTGTAATTTGTTAAAATCATAGAATATATCAAAAGGACATCTGAAAGCTTCATTGAATCTAAACTTACATTAAATTAAGGTGACAAAAAACACAATAAATATAATTTATGCAGCACATTACACAGAACCTAATTATGAACCTAAATAATACCAATTATGTTTAATCATATTTATTTTATGTATGTTTGGTAATATGACTAATGTGGTATTTTACTCTGATAGTGTTATTTTGTAGCATTTTATTTCTTTTCACTGTGGAATGATGCAGTCTTGCCCATAAATATGAAAATCAGATTTACATTTTCTATAATACAAAAATTATCGCATTCAATCTCAATTTATCGTTGCACTGTGTTTTTAAAAATGCAATTTTATGGCATCTTGCAAAGGTTAAGGAAGAACAAGTTCCTGTATAATATTGTGACTACATTTTACTTACTGAAGAAGAACAGATAACTGACAATTAAGTATTTGGGATGTCACCGAAAGAACATGTGCAACTAATCAATGGTATCCTTTGGGAACATGATTTTATAAAGCTGATAAGGTAGAAAAATCGGGATTTTTTGATTTGTGTTAAATGATGATAATTGCACCTTTTCAATAAAAAAGACATTTCTCCTAGAGTAAACAGTAAACTTGCAGGGGCTGCTGGTAGCAATGCTGTTGTTTTTCTGCCCCATTCAGGCAATTTTTTGTAAGTATTCTTACAGAGTATGAGATTTTCTCCATTCAGCTTTTTTTTTAAATTTAATTTAATTTTATCAATATACAATGTGGTTGATTATTGTGGTACATTACCAAAACCCCCTCCCCCCAAAAGAACAACCTCATATCAGTTTGCTTGTCATAACAACTTCAAGGAAATGTGATTATTGTGTCTTTTTCCCTCCCCCCAACTTATTTGTGTATTTATTTATTTATTTTTAGCTCCCACAAATAAGCGGGAACATGTGATATTTCTCTTTCTGTGCCTGCCTCGTTTCACTTAATATAATTTTTTCTAGGTCCATCCATGGTGTTGCAAATGGCAGTTTTTCATTCTTTTTTATAGCAGAGTAGTATTCCATTGTGTAGATATATCACAGTTTCCCATCATGCAGTGGAAAACACTGGTAAAATATCACAGGATAATGCTGCCCTACAAGGGAGACACTGTAAACACTAATGATTTCCCACGAGTTTCCATTTTAGAAAATTGTCACTTACGTGAGCATAAATGGTGACACATCTCCACTGAGGACATGGTGAAATCTAACACTGCCATTCTAGTTAGGTTCAAACCTACCCAGCAGCCAATTATAACAGGAATGGAAGATCTCGTTGAAAATTTGGACAAGACCACTTTGCTAACCTTCTAAGATCACTGCACAAAGCTGTGTTGTTTTCACTGATTTGATCCTTTTATTCTCTTTTCAAAACATTAAACACTTATACACACACACATTTCTTCCCCATTGCCTATCAAGGTTATTATAAACTGTAGGGAACCTCTCTGACATAAAAGCCAGGGTACTGAACTAAGTCAGGAGAAAAAACAAAAATGCAATTTTATGTAGGGGAACTTTTTTGGTCAAATACATGTGTTTGTGTTTGTTGATACTGTTGTTGAATTATGCATTTGATTGTTTTACTTACAGGCTTCAGTGAGCCTTGATTATGGCTCAAGAAGGATAAACTATTATGAAGACTAGTTTCTTAAACTTATTTGACTAGGATAGGATTTCATCACAGAGCAACTAATATTCCATACAGCTAGAGTTTTCCAAAACACTCTGGTGAATATTTTGTCTAGATAAATGTATAATAAGTACTTTTTTCCAATATTTCTAGAAAACCTTAATGATTTTAAAAGTTGCATTATATCTTATTTGCGTAATTCAGTAAAAAAACGGATGAGACTGATAGTTCTCATATCGTGTTCATTGAAACTATATAAAAACTATATATATTTTTATTAGGTGACATTTAATGAAGGCCATCTATGTAGTTAAGGCATGGAATACATTGCACATGGATAAAAGGTTCAGAATATTGATTATAAAAGTATAATGCAAAATATTTTCCAATTTTCTACATATACATATGTTGAAAATTTAGCTATCCTCTCTCCCCCTTCCCCACTTCTGGTAACCATAGTTCTGTTCTCTCCTTTTGTTTTGTTTTATTTTATTTATTTTTTATTGTAACATAGCTGATTGTACATATCTATGGGGTACAAATGGTTAAGGGTCACAAAGAATGGTTATGTTTTGTAAAGATGAATATACTAATTATCCTGATTTAGCCATCAAATACTGTACACAGGTATTTATATTTAACTCTGTATCCCACAAATATGTATAATTGATTGTTTCAATCAATAAAAGAAAATAAATTCATTTTAAAAAATTAATTTAAATGTTTCTGAAACATTATTTCTAGTGTAACAAAATATTTTAATAGAGTTGGAATTGAAAAATAGAATAATCTATCCATAAAATATACTATTTTATTTTACATGTAAAGAATGCTTCAGAACAGCATCTATATAAATATTCAAAATAAAAAATTGTGTCATAACTTTATTGATTGATTAAATTATTTTAGGTCTTTTCTGAGTTTTAATATAATTGAGATTTTCCCCCTCTAAATAAATCATATATAAAGAATCAATACATGTTTTACAATATGGCTATTTGGAATTAAATGTTACATAATTTTTTTTTATTTGAAAAGAGAACCTTTATATTAAGAAAAATCCACATAAAGAAAAAGATATATTTTAAGAAAGGTGGAAGAGGAACGGATGGCCATTTTACATAGTTATGGGCAAATTAGATTAATTTGTCAACTCTAATTTTGCCCAGTCAGTGCTAAAATAGAAGCACATATAAAAGTTTTTCAATTCTATGTGTTCTTTTTATATGAAGTTTTATAATGTATTGGTCAACCTGAGTTATTTTTAACAATAGAATCGATCTCTATTTAGGCCAAAGAGGCAGGCTATTGAGGATGCACCACGGTCTCATACATATCAGATGCTGGCCATAACCATTTCCCAGTAACAGCTAAAGGGACAGGATTTCAAGACACAAATATATTATTGAGTGAGAATTTTAACAGCACCACACTCACCCTTTTTTTTTTTAAAGATGACCGGTAAGGGGATCTTAACCCTTGTCTTGGTGTTGTCAGCACCACGCTCAGCCAGTGAGGAACCGGCCATCCTTATATGGGATCAGAACCTACGGCCTTGGTGTTAACAGCACCACACTCACCCTTTTTTTTTTAAAGATGACCGGTAAGGGGATCTTAACCCTTGTCTTGGTGTTGTCAGCACCACGCTCAGCCAGTGAGGAACCGGCCATCCCTATATGGGATCAGAACCTACGGCCTTGGTGTTAACAGCACCACACTCTCCCGAGTGAGCCACGGGCCGGCCCCTGAGTGAGAATTTTAAGACACCATGATAGCTGGAAGATACTTGTATAGTGTTGATTAGGAAGACTTATTGAATTCTCTTGAAGTTGGCTTTTTCATTTTATATAAAATATTGGTCCTATTGAGACTGTTTTGTTATGTTCTTGTTGTTGGTGGTAACTTTATTTGAATTTGATGCTACTCCTTAACTGTTTGGAAAAAAATTAATGATTTTGGGGGAGTTAAAATTATTGATATAATCAATATAATAATAATTATTGTTATATATTACTATCTATAATGTAAGAATATTTCATATCTCCAGTAGCATTGAATCAATGAATTAGTGGTTTTCTAATATGGGTTTTCTTTTGAAACAATAGTTTAAATTGTTAAGACTCTTTTGGTTCCAAATGATACTCATATAATGAGTGGCAGTTTAACCTCTTACACCAATTATTTGTACTGTGTCAGTTATTGTTTCTGTTGCATCTTCCATCCCTCCTTGTATAAGCTTGACTTTCCATTATTTATGGGTTAGGCCTTGAACTGGTCGAAGCAAAGTTATTAGACTGGCTGGTGGGTTATAAAAATGATTGCTATAAAAACTCTTTTTATAATCATAGGAAAGCTCTCTTGGGAATTTTTATTAAGACATATGAGAGATTATACTAAATAGTAATGAGATATTAAGCAAGAGTAGCTGAACAATAGTGATAGCTATGCACCAAAATCATAATTCACAAGTAACTTCTAGAAGTGTACTCTAGGATGCCCTGCATTAAGTCAGTCTCTGTGAAGCCCAGGGGAAAACCACAACCACTGTCCTCAAGCTCCAGTGAGGGATTTGTCTGTCTTTGGTCAGAAACACTTCTTTTCTATAGCTAGCATGATCCCTACAAAAAAAGTGAAGAAATGAAACAGCATCGGAATCTGACCGTATCCAATTATTATGTGAAACTTGTCAGCAATGCTATGGTGTCTTACCTGACTATAATATTGAATGTGACACAAATTTTTAAAGTTCTTATCTAATATTTGCTTGAAAAAATAAAATACATTGAAAATACATTGAGCAAAGTTGTTAAGACTTGAATATTAAACACAGTTACATAAGACCTGTTTATAAGATCAAATTAGTATTAAGTCTAGTGCATTTAACTTTGGAATGAGTGCCTTGTCAGGCATGTCTACCTGTTATCTCAGCACAGCAATTGTAAAACAATAGGTATTTTGGTTACTGTATTGCTGCAGAAGGGAAAACATCCAATTAACATTCCAAGGAAATAGTTTGTTTCCAAGAGGTAAGACAAATGTAAGACTGAAAATAATTTTGTGAAATACTTCTAAGTCATTCTGCCTCTGCTTACGGGGGAAGAAATCACTTTATTGTATATTAATTTGCTAATTTCAGTTTATTTTGCTACTCATAATTTACCAGTTTATTGAAACTGATTTGATTAGGTGGCTGAAAGCCAGCAAGCTCAATGAGTTCCAATTTCTTCTAATCTCAATTTGATTTCTTGGAAGTTAAATAGTAAGTCCTGATGTGTGTACTTCCTAATGGTGCATTCAGAAAATGGTACTTTCAGAAAATCAATCAATATACTGCACTGCATTTTGAAATTTAATTCTAGTATTCCTTCTGCTTATTATTTAAGAATTAGATTTAACTAATAAAATAGAATTCTTGTTTGGAAATTGGTGCAGTGACTTTTCAGAAACCTAAGAATCATTCTCATGAAGCTGCTCATCAGAATCTACAAATAAAAAAGTTTGTGGAAAGATTTCATTATCTTTTCATTCTATTTTTCCATGAACATTTTGAAGTACTTTTATACAGCTCTTCAGGGAATGAACAAATATAAGATGTCCAGCAAAACATATTACTTCCTCATAATTGATTAGCATGTATATATCAGGTAATGCATGGAAATCATTTAGAAAGTGCCTAGGTAGTAAGTGTAAAATAAAAGTTAACTACAGTTTTTTTTAAAAAAAATATTAGCATGCATGCTTGTTATGACTCAGCTTAGCTAAACTCAGTGAAGAAAGATATTTTATTAAAATAAAAAAGTTATATTTCAACCATTTATGAATATATTCTAGTGTTCCATGAAAGAGCTTTCCACATAAACCTTTTATTTTATTTCTTCACTAAAGATTACTCAGATAAAAGTCTGATTACACATGGGATTTGAATTCAGGCAAAATGTCACTGCACTCTACTCTGGTACATGTTTACTGTGTGATCTTGGACCACTCATTTAATTTGCTGAGCCTCAGTTACCTCATATGCAGACTCGAATAAAAAAATATTACCTACTAATAGGATTATTATGTAGATTACATAAAATAAGAAAGCACATCGAAGTTACTGAGTACACTGGCTCTCCGAGTAAAGCCTCCATAAGAATTGTCTTCCCTTATACACGCACTCACTCAATCTCTCAGTTCACTCAGCATATTTCACCTTCCTTTCTGTCTTTATCTCCATAGCTCTCACTTTCTAACAAACTAGATCTGTTAATTTTAATTGAGTTTGTTGTCTGTCTCCTCCCAATAGTATGGGAAATCCATAGAGCAAATTGTGTGTTGTGATACCTGCTGTGTCCTTACCACCAAGTGTCTGAAACATGAGTGGTATTGAACAAATCATCCTTGAATCAATGAGTAATGCTTTTTCTCCTTATTATTGCTCAAAAGATTGTTAGATTCGTTTTATTTCTTTGTATCTTTACTGTGAGCAGTCATCCGAGCTGACTAATTGTATAATTCAAAGTCTCAATCCTCTCTTTTAACCAAAAATATAAGGTAATTGCAAATTTTCCCATTAGTATTAGAGTTAATATCAGATGAGTTATGATTTTTAAACTATTTTTGTAAATAATAAATGCCCATATCCTTTTTTTACCTGTATTTGAGGTTTGGGGTAGACTAAAAGATATTAATTGTAATATTTTACAGCAAATATGCATGCATACTAAATATTTGCCATCCTTTTTTGCAGGTACCAGAGATACAGTAAGAACAAGAAAATTTTCTTCCCTTTCAGGGTTCACATTTTTTTGAGGGATATGTACTATAAAAAAATTAAAATTAAAAAAAATGTCAGGAAGTTAAAAGTGATGATATATGAAGCCCTGCAAGGGGATGAACAGTGAGGAGTTGCCTTTTATGTGGGTTGTTCAGATAACCTTCTCTCTGAGAGGTGGCATTTGTGCAGATACAAGAGTAAAATGATCATGTTATTCCTGAGACTATTTCATGAAAGAGACTTCTGGGCACACAGATCAACACATGTAGAGGTTCTGAGGGAAGAACAAAGTAGAACAGTTAAGAGCATGAAAAAAATTATTTTGTTTACAACTCATGGAGGAATATAAAGTTAGAATATTGCCTAAGAGTTAAATTTGTAAAGCCTTGTGGGCATTACATACTATTTTAATTTTATTTTAAGTATAGTAGGAAGACAATGAACATTTTAGTTGAAGAAATAAAATCAGATTTGTTGATTGCTATTAGAACTTTGAATTTCAGGAAATAAGAACAAAAATAGAAGGAGTAGTGAAAAGCTGTTGCAGTAGCTTAGGTGGCAGATGACTAGGACTTGCTGGCTTGGACTATATTGATTGTAACAGGTGATGACAAGTTGTTTGATTTGACATAGATTTTAAAGTTAGAGTTGGAAGGAGTTACAAATGAATGAGAGGTGAATATGAGAAAAGGAAAGAAGTCATAAGAATTCCCAAGATTTTTAATTTAAGCAATCCAGTGTATAGTCTCAAAAATTGTTACAGAATGTTAAAAAAAAAAAAAAATACGTGTGTAGCAGGCAGTGTGTGTGTATGTGTGTGTGTGTGTGTCTGTGAGGGACGGGGTTAAAATCTAAGAGTTTTCTTTGGACATATTTAATTTCATAAGCTTTTAAAATTTTCAAAAGGAGATGTCAAGTATTCAGGCAAATATATTAGTCTGTATCGAGGAAGGAGATCAAGGCTAGAGATTAAAACCTGGGAGTCATTAGTTTAGAGACACTATTAAAACCATGGAAGTAATTGATAAGATGTTGGAAAAGAGAACAAATAGAAAAGACAAAATTTCCAAGGACTATGTCTTAGTCAATGGCAAAATGTATACTTTAGGAAGAGAAGGAAAATCCAGCAAAGGAGACTGAAACAGAATGGCTAGAGCGATCGTAGTAAAACCAGGGATGTGTGTTCTCTGAACTCAGATGGTAAGTATTTCATAAACTAGGGAGTCATCCAGAGTCCATCGGAGACTGGTGAGTCTTTAATGACTAAGAATTAATGTTTGAAATTTAAAATTGAAGGTCAGCATAGTCATAGTAGAAAGAGCGAACAATAAGTAAAGGTCTGTATGTGAGTAAGTGTAGACAGTGATTATAGATTACATTTTCTTTTTCCCTTTTTTTTTTTTTACTGTAATGAGGTACAGAGACATAGGGCAAAGGTAGATGATGACATAGGCTATGTGAAGTTTTTTTTTTTTTTTTTTGGAGATGATAGATAAACTAGTGTGGTTGTATGCTAATGGAAGTTAAGCAAATAGACAAAAATATAATACATAAAAGAGAGAAATAATTTCATCATTATAGATCTAAAGAAAATCCATTATACCTGTAAAAAGTTTGATTTCGGCTAGAAACACTAACAGGCCATCCTACATATAGGATATATGTGTATGTATATGTCAATATATACATACACAGATGGATACCAGTTCAGGTAGTCTCACAGATTTAGAAAAATGATGGTGATGATGATAATAAAGTACTACTGCACTGTTATTATATCAGAAAAATAAGAAGGAAAGTTATCTCTAAAGGAGACAGGTTTTTTGTTTGTTTGTTTTTTACTGGTAAGGGGATCGCATCCCTCGGCACGGTGTGGTCTGCACCACGCTCAGCCAGCGGGCTCACTGGCCATCCCTATATAGGATCCGAACCTGTGGCCTCGGAGCTACCAGTGCCGCACTCTCCCGAGTGAGCCATGGGGCCGGCCCTAAAAAAGACAGTTTAAGGGAGATATAAGGTGTTAAAAATATTTTAAATAGGTGACTAAGAGAATAGGAGTAAGTATCATAATTGAAAAAGGAAAAAAAAATAAAAGAAAGGCATGTCTGCATGGTTAATTTTTTCCAGCCATATTTCATTATTTACTTATTAGGCAGAAAATCAGGTATAATCATGGCTGGCACCTTTCCTAAGCAAGCATATAGAAGACAATCATGACAAGTGAGTTTAGAGTGTATGTACTGGAGTGATTATATAGTAATGTGCTTTGGGGTTGAATATGGACAAGAGTGACAAAGAGAGAGGCAAGGCCATGAATACTGGAAAGTTCAGGTAGGGTCAAAGAATTGTAGAAAGGTTAATGGTGGCAGAAAGCTGGGATTCAAAGAATAAGACGGTTATAATCTGTATCAGTGACAACGCAGTTATTGGTGTTGACAAAGTCTAGGGTATAATTTGGTAGTAAAGTTGGGGGTAGAAATAGATTGTTAAGATGAGGAAATTAAGGAACTAAGAATCCAGGGTTTTGCTAGTCATATGAATGTTGAAGTAACAAAAAACAGTGGCAGGAGCACCTACCACCTGGGGAGGAAAATTCATCTTGTTTATGAAGAGAGACCAAATCTACGTCTTTATAAATCATTCTCTTTTTCTTATGCTGTTTAATTCACTCTGTACAGTAAACATTATTTGTGTAGGGGTTGATAATTTCCAAAACTTTTTTTGCATACATTAATTTATTCAATTTTTATAACAAACTTACTTAGTAAATAAGGAATTAATATAATTTTATAATCAAGACAATACTTCACTCTATCTTAATTTAAATGTAGTTTATTTGCTTGTTTTTAATCTTTGTAGGATGCCTGCCTCTTAAAATACTGTGGCTTAATATTCCATGGTGTTGATGTATTATCTTTCATTTATTTAGAGAATCATATCATCTTGGAAGTCAATGTCTTTTTCAACATGATCCTAATTAAGTTCCTCTAATTAAACCTGAACTCTGAGCTCAAATTCCTATTGCCTTCTTAACACTTCCACGTGCATATATCCCGGATCTCAAATATAACATGTCCAAAATATAAATATTTCTTCACAGAATAACCTCCCTCCCATGATTTTCCCATTTTTGTAAGTGCACCATCATTTGTCCTTTTGTTCAAAACCGAAATCCAGGAATCACCCTTAAGGTCTCTAATTTCCTAACTTTTCATGCAAGGCCTGATTCAAAATATATATTACGTCAGTAAAATTCTGTCTTCATTGCTCATCCTAGGCTAGGCCACAGAATATATATCCTGTATTTCACAACAGTTTTTAACTAGTTTCCCTGCTTCCTACACCATTCACCACTCAGATGTTTGAATGAGCTTCTTAAAATGTAAATTAAATTATGTGCCTCCTGCACTTACACTTAGGAAAAAATTAAACTCTTTGTCATGTCCTTAATGCTTTACATAATCTGACACTATTTCTATAAACTTTGCTCACAAAATTGCCACTTGCTCATCAGCCTCCACCTGAATAGAATTTAAATTAGTCATTCAAAACATCTTGGTCTGTGCCACCGAAGGCTTATTACATTTTCTTCCTTCTATCTAAAAATTGTTTCTTATATTTATTTTAAGTCAAGTTTCCTCATATTTGAAGTCTGCTCTTAAATACCATTCTTTCAGAAATGCCTTTTAATACCACATTTAAGGATGTATTCTTATAAGCAATACTCTCTGTCGGGAACACAAAACATGACGATAAAAAATAAACTACAAAGAAGAGAAGAAAAGTTGTTCACATGCCCACTACTCAGATAAATATCACTGGTGAACATCACTTCTAGGTACACTATTTTTTAAGAGGATAGAACTACAGAAAATGTCCCTAAATTTAATGGGCATATAGTATCATGGTGGATGGCATATTGTCAGCTATTTACACAATCCTACATTTTTCAACACATATTTTTTTCTTCAAAATGTTTAAATATTCTCTATCACAAAATAAAATTTCACAAAAGTGTACTTACAGAAATAAGAATATTTAAAAGCAAAATTTTTTTCAAAAGACACAAATGTCTGTAGGGGAGGCAAAATTTTACCTTTACCCTCTTAGGTTTTTTTTCTATTTTGTTTTGTTTTGGGCTGGGCTTGAGAATTAAATTGGCATAAAACAGATCAGCAGGAGAAAAACATACAAATTTATTTAATACAAGTTTTGTGAGGCACAGGAGTCATCATAAAGATATGAAGACCCCAAAGCACAGTTAAAGTTGGACACATATAATGAATTAGACAAGAAGCAGAAAATTGTGACAATGTCACAAGGCAACAGCGCTTGGGCTAAGTTAGTTAATTAGGTGGAGAAGTGGCTAGGAGGATAAGCATTAGTCAACAATGTTTGTTTGTACAGCTTTCCCTCTGCCTCAACTTCCCATCCTTGATGATAAAACATACTTTTCTTCTAGTATAGGGAGGGCATCTTTCACATGGGAATTTCATCTCCTTCTTTTAAGAAACAAAATGAAGGTCAGAGTGATCTTAATTCTTAACTCAATCAAATCTTTGTTCTCATCTCTAAATTTTGTTTAAGAATGATTGTTACAATTCATAATATGATGAGATAATTTTGAAAGTTACAATTTTCCCAAACCTCAGTGTCAAAAAATATTTAACCCTGCTTATTTTTTGCCCAACTTAAAGGAGTTTGCAATGTTATGTTCATCTATTTTTTTTTTTTTTATTGCATTTGGGAATACCTGTAAGTCTGAATACTTTTCTGTTCGTAATGACTATTTCCATTCTTTCTTCAGTGGGTTTCTTTTGTCATTATTCCACTCTCACTTGTGTATATTTTGAAGTACTCATTATAATGAATCTGAATCTCAAATTGGGGACCCTTAAAATCATCTTGTACAATAATACCTCATGCACATTTCTCCTACTATATTATGAAAAAATTATCATTCGAGTCTATATGTAAGACCTTGAAGGAGGAGGACAAGGCATATATCACTTCAAAGGGCTTCACATTTCATTAAGGGAGAGATCTATTATTTAAAATGTCTTTGTTTAATGGAGAGTAGATATTCTCATTTCACTGATGCTACTTTTGCTCTTTGGAATACCGCACAATAAATCTAAACTTTTCTTTTGGGAACACTTTATTTATTTGATGACAGCGTCCCTCTGTATATATATATAAGACTTCTCTTCTCCCTGTTATACATCATCAGCACTTTCAACTCTGGTTCATGTATCTTGTTTTAGAGAAATCTCATTATTCTGATTTCTCTTCTAAGAATCCAGATTTTAAAATCAGTTGTTATTATATCTCAAAGTGAATTTAAAATGATAAAAGAAAAGATAAAATTATGAAAGCCTTTAGGAATTCTACTATACTTTTATATTATCTGAAATCATCAGTTCCTTCCTGGAGTTACAGAGGGACACTATATCCATGCATCTCTCCTAACTTCCAGGGTTGCCAGCAATAAGCATTTCTTGGCTTATGACAGTAAAACTTCAATCTCAGCCTCCATCTTCTCATGGCATTCTACTTGTGTCTTTTCTTCAATTCTTATAAGGATACCAGTCATAACCATATTGGATTAATGGTCCACCCTATTCCAGTATGACCCCATCTTAACTAATTACATCTGTAATAACCCTATATCCAAATAAGGTCATATTATAAGGTTCCAGGTAGGACAGATTTGGGGGGGGGGGGGGGCATTATGTAACTCAGCATAATGCTGTAGTGATGAAAACAAATAATACACAAGATATGTGAAATATATTTGTATAATATAGTCAGTAGTGCTAACTGCTGTTAAGAAAATAAAGCACAGAAGGGAAAGGGAGTGTTGCCGTCATAGATGGAGTGGTAGGCAAGTTACACTTAAGGAAAATCTTAAAAGGATGTGGGGGAGGAACATTGCATGGATACATATAGAATCACATGATATATCAATTAATCAATATGCAGATATTTTCTTAGATGTCAAACTTGCAGGTTTACAGTTGCAAAATCCTATCTTAGATTCTTTTAACTTTTTTGTCATTTGCAACTTAATCAATTGAATATCTGAAGGAGAAAACAGAAACTGAATATCAGGCTTACTTCTCTGTGTTTCCTAACCTCCAATATCTTGATCACTCATGACCTAGCTGCTTTGACAATCCTAACGTGAGATTTTTATCTCCCCTTTCATTGCCTAAACAATTCTGGCTTCTCTATCTCCCGGAAATCCTTTTTTTGTCCAACTTCTCATCAGAGATGTTGTTAAGGGGGAAAATAGCTGCTGATTTCACTGTGAGCAATGAACTGCTGCAATTTTCTATATCTTGAACAGAACTAATTATCTGTTTCACTTTTCTGGTCTTTTTTTCACATTTTAACATCTCTGAAAATGTAATGCATTTTAAATCTGTGCCATTGCACAATTGTTGTTGCACAAATGTCAGTTACAATATAGTTGTCATTTTCTATGCATGTGTGTGATATATGAAATTGGCCATAGCTTTTCATAGTTTTAATATTTCAACTGAGTTACATGCATGCATTGCTGTTATATATCATCTTGAATTTAATTGCTTTTCAGATGTCTTTTAAAAGATGACTTCCGGCGAACAGACCTCTGAGTTCCCTTGGCTGACCTAGCTCTTTCGCCTTTTGCTTGCAACTCTTGGGCAGAATGTACCAAGAATGAAACATCCTGAGATAAAGAGGAATTTTCCAAAATAGCCCAGACTTTGTCCTCATCCTTCCCAGAACAGGATACTCTACAACACTTGAACTCAGTGAACCTAGTTGCCCTTAGCATATAGAACCCAAAGCGGAGTGCTTTCAGGGCCCTCAGCTGTGTTGTAAAGTGGGGAAGGTGCAGACAAGACTGCATCCACCCTGGGCAACTTTCCTGAGGTTGGGGAGACCAGCTTGCCGTGGATCTTAGCTTTCTGTTGATTCTTGGTACCTATCTGTGACTAATACATCATCTTTGCCTTATGTGCTGTGTCTGTGTTCTGCCTCACCAGACTACACCTAAGAGTGCAAGTCATAGAAGTATAGTCATGCAGCAGGTGGCATTAAGCTCCTACCAGAGTCAAGAACTCTTGCACAACTCTGGGAGCTGGGTTTGTGCAAAGCATCCTGCTGTACTTAGGAGACTTAGTAGAAATCAGTGAGGTGTTTAGAGTCCTTCCCTAGGATTGCTATGCACTATTCTTCCCTCCCAGAGACTGATATCTGCTTAATGATGACAATATAAATTGTATTGAAATAATAAGTCATTTTATGCCAAAAAGTGCTAAAACAGAGAAGTGGCAATAACTTAATATTAGTAAAACTAATAATCATTGTCAAATAATAATTACAATTTTATAATTTATTTCAAAGAAATTAACCAAGATCTTAATGGAAACAAAGAAAGATGCACACAAGCACATGAAACTTTGATATATTTTGTTATGGATATATGTGCCAAAATATGCCCTATTAGACTAACAAAGAAACAAGACAAGAGAATTGGCCAAGTGCCACAGAAGAGATGAAAGACATTTAAACGTATTGAGAGGCTGATCACATATTGCTTAGGATCATCATTAAGACATGAATATCAATTTGTCAGAGACTTCCTGTGCCTTAAGCAGAAGGTGCATACTTTTAAGATATATGTGAATCTATTGAGAAAAAAAAGATGATAGGTGATTTTAGAAGTAAGAAAGTTCCAGCCTCCAAATTTATAGACTAGGGGGTCAGTGTCTTGGAAAAGTATTCTGGAGAAAATAGATGAAGCGGTCTTCTAAGAAATGCTATATCATCAACAATTTTGATGGCACAAAGTATTATATATATTATATGGAAAAATGTTATTAATGACAATAAATAATTTAGAAATGTCAGACTCTGAATGTAAAAAATTCAAAAGCTTCTTTCCTTTTTACATATGCATAAGAATTATAAGTTAATTATCTGTCTAAATAAATCTCAGCAACTTTTTCAATAAGCATAAAATTTAAAAAAGAATTCTTTTGTATTTAAGCCACCTCATTTTGGAACTTTATTGTAACAGTGCTAAGATACTAACAAGATGTATAAGCTCCTTGAGGGCAAGGATTTTTATGTTTATTTTTCACTGCTGAAACATAACCTTCTGGTTATGAAGAACTTGTTATTATAATTATTACATAGCTTTCTTGTGTTTATTGATACAATCTTTAAATTCTCACAAACACCCATGAGCTATTTTCAGATGAAAAACATTTTTTTGGTTTGTTTTTTTACTTTGTTAGGCTGCATAGTTTAATAGTGACCTAGAATTCAAATGAGAGAGGTGTTTTTTTTTTGGTTAAAAAAACTACTTTTTAATATTAAAGTCCCCTCCCTCATTCTTCCTCCACTTCCTCCCATCCTTCTCCTCCACCCTCTCTTCTGTCCGTATTTCCTTCTATCCTTGTCTCTTCTCCTTCCTTCCCTCTCTCCTTCCCTCTCTGCTTCTGTCTTATCACCTTCTGTTTAACAAGACTAAAAATGAGGGAATTTACATTTGCAATTATTAGTGAGCTCCAATCTTATTTGCACTATTGATAAGCTACAGTAGCAATACTAAAATTTCCTCAATTTTTTCATATTTTGCCAAAGGAAATGTTAAATTCCCCTTCGTTTTTTATCAAATGGCTTTTATCAATAACTTTTTGCAAAATGAAAGCTTCAAGATGTTAGATTCAATAATTCAGTTTATCGCCATAGCAATTATATTTTTAAATAATATATTATCGATCCTTACAAATTTGTTATTAGGAATAAATGTTAGTGTGTGTTTATTCATTATGTGACTACATCATAGGTAATGTTTTGAAATTCTATATGTCTTTCCTAGAATCAAAAGACAAATTTTAAGCAGCCCGATCTTTAATTTAATATTTTAATGAATACCCTCACCTCTTATAGAAAGCAAATGTTTTTGAAAGAAGAGTGGATATTTTTTAAAGAAGTGTTAACGAGAAAATTTCATCTGGCTTAAGTAGATTACACTATTTTTTATCAGCACTCAGTATCATTTGTCAAATTTCTGTTTTGTTCTGACCAACACATATTTGAACTTAAACAACCAAGTTTATCTTCAAACACACCATAAAATTACAGTAGAGACTATCTGCCAAATATTTAAATGGCTAAGTATGAACATTTAGCATATTTCTATTTTATCTGCCCAAACGTGCTACTGCTCATTCTTAGGAGCAAGTGCTTAGATGTTATGTATGCTTAATTCATTTTTTTTGTATTATTTTAGTTGCATAGAAGCTGCTCTGTGAAGATAAACTTTGGACATCCTCACTTATAATATATTCTACCTGATTTTTGTATTACCTTTATGCCTACAGAGATTTGCATTCATTATTGTTGTAGAATGCCTACAGATTACCTTTGAATATCTAACAGTGACATGTGCTAATAGTCTTGGGAAACTTAAATCGTATTAAACTTTTATTAACTAAGAATTTTCTCTATGTAATTGAATAACTCAAAGCTCTGTCAGCTAACATGACTTAAGAAAGATTAAATCTTCACATTAAGTCAAAAATAACTTTTGTATTTTTAGTTAAGAAAGTGGAAATCAATTTTCAGTAAACATTATTTCACATTACTTGTTTGGAGTTATATTTATGTATAGCAGTTATGCCCTAAATGATTCTTGATAAGTATTACTTTTAAGTATGAATATTCTTTGAAGGTAGCTTTGTATTATACATTCTTATGTCATAAGTAAAACAAATTCATTTCTATTTTATATAAAAGATTTTTCATCTTTTGTTCATGAGTTAATAATATTTTCATATTTCACTAAATCATATTATCATATTTTCAAGACTTCCGTATTTTTGCAATTGTCTTTTAAATAACTAAAGTCAAACATTGCTTTATTATATTCATTGGCAATATTTCCTCAAAGCATTTTATATTACTTAAATTCTAAACTGTATGCATAAGACCATAAAAATCTTTGCATAAACTTAATGTGTTTAATTGTCTGATTAATTTATGAAATTTCATATTAAGATGAAGTTTTACTACCAGATAACAGACTTACTCATTAATTACTAATTGCCTTTTAGAAATAAAGTGATAGTATTTCAGCACTCAGTTTGAATCAGGAATTATGTATACGCATGCATATTACACATATCTAAAATGATCAAATAATAACATTAACACTATTCATGTAAAAATTGAATTTTCTTTTCAGGAGATGAGATCTCCCAATTTTTTTTTCTTTTTTTTTTCTCACCCTCTTGATCTTCATGTTTCATTTTGTTTTGTTTTTAATCTCTTAGCACATGAAAATTAACCAATATGAGCACAGGTATTCACATCAGACAGACCTGAGCTTCAGTTTTTCCTCCACCAATATTTATCTGAGTAACTTGGAAAAGTGATGGTGTTTTTATAAAATAATAATAAAAAAAATTCTGTAAAATAGAAAAAAATTGTAGATTCAAACCTAAATTGTCTAGGAGGAGTACTGAAAGAATATATGGAAAGTATATGTTACATACACGCATAACATTAATTTATTAACATCAATTGAGCACATTATGTATTAAAATTACTGTATTAAAACATTGAGGATCTATTATGTGCTAAATAGGTCCTACATACAACTTATCTAGTATTGATAGGTCTGATGAGGGTGGTCACTTTATAGTATCTCCTATGAAACAATAACTTGAAATATACTACTCTGTACAATCTAAATTTCACCCTTTAAAGGTGTTTATTACTATAACCAGTTCATTTGAAAAACTCAGACTTCAGGATTTTTCTGAGACTGGTCTTGACTTGGTGAGTCCTCATTTCTTAACTTTTCTCTCATCATTCATGGCACTGAATTATCACAATTATCATCCAAATATTTTTAAGGAAGACAAGGAAAGCATATGAGTGATAGATTCAGGACAACTCAGCCACTAACTTTGGTCTCACTAGTTCCGCCATGGGAAACAGGGAATACTGAAAACACTGAGTGTGATCATTAATTGAGATGGAAATATCTTCATATAGTATTTCCTTCCCTCATTGATCATACTTTTTCCATATCTATGTCTACATTCTGGTTCTAGTCTCCTATTCCTTCTATTAAATTCCTACCAAATTTTTCTACCCTTATTACATACTACATTTATTACATCTACGGCCACTCATTATCATTTTATATAATTTTACTGCAACACATGTGGATTTTGGCATTAAGAAGACCTGATTTCAAATGCTGACTTCATGGCTTCTTGCTTAACCTCTCCTTTTCAACTTCAGTTTACTCATATTAATGGGGTATAGCAAATCCGACTTAGATAACTATATTTTTTAGGATGGTATTCATGAAACTATTTATAAAAGGGACAGATATAAACAAAGAAATCACTGGCCATATACTTTTCTCTTCTTTTTGATCTTATATGTAAGCATGAAGTGTAGAGTTATACTAGCTCTCTTGTGATGTATGGTGTCAAAGCTGAGGACAATATCTAAGGTTCCCAGTGCTGAAAGATGGAAACACCCTAGCCCTTGATGATATCATTGAATTTTTTAATACATCCTAGGTCAACACATCTTAAAAGGTTTTTTTTTTATATAACCAATTAATGATCTTGTGATGTTGTAGGCCCCTGATAGTTAGGTTTTCTGACATGCAGTCCAAATCATTCTTATGTGATGTGGTTGAAAATAAAACTTGCTACTTAGATATTAAACAAATCTGAATATGCAATAAAAAAACACAGAGATGATGTTCAGTGACCGTGGTAGTGTTTTTTATCTGCAGCATGACTAATATCTTCAATGCTTACCTAACTCACAGGGTTACTAGTCAGCAATGACTCTAGGCATTTAATGAGTCAGGGATTTATGACAGTGAATTTCAGAAGCTTAAACAACCATGAGAAGTGCTAAAGGACAAAGGTCAGAGAAAACCTCTCCTGGATTTCAAGAAATCAGAGATCAAATCACGCTGTCTTTTTTTTTTTTTTTCCATTTATACCAACAAATACAAACACTTTATTTTCCCCATTAGCAAAACAAAACAAAATATCTTTACCACCTTTTTTACCAAGATCAATCACTAGCCAGTAGATTAATCATTTTTATAATATGTTTCAGTGTCATGAAGATTACAAAGTGGCAAGTAGCAATTACAAATTCTACTTCAAATGAACTATTATTGTGACTCCTTGATGCAACATTCAATATATAATGTTATGAATTGGATGGTTGAGTCCCTTCAAAATTTATTTATGGAAATTCTAATCCCCAATGTGATGGTATTAGGAGGTGAGACCTTTGGAAGTTAATTGGGTCATATCAGTAGAGCCCTCATGAATGATATTAGAGCCCTTATAAAAGAGATCCCAGAGAACTCTCTGGCCTTCTTTGAATCATATGAGGTTAGAATAAGATGCAGGTAGTCTGCAGCCTGGAAGAGGGCCTTCATCAAGACTGCACCACTCTGGAAACCAAATCTCAGATTTCCAGCCTCCAGAATTGTGAGAAATAAATTTCTATTGTTTATAAGCCATCCAGTCTATGGTACTATGTTAAAGCAGCTCAAACTGACCAAGACATGTGGAAACTCAAATTCTAAACAAGTACAGCCCATGTTTTAAGACAGAAAGCATCGATTTTAGCCAAAACATGGAAAAAAGTGACTCCTGTTTCCAACCCTTGATTCTGTTAACTGCATGTTCTGGTTATAGGAGAAATAGTGCCACATACTGGACATAGGTTCTGAGCATACAGAGCTTGACTTCCGCCCCACAGTAAACCTTTATAATGTCCCATAATGCCTGTGAGATACTCAATGTCCCTAGATTATAACAGATTGCCAGACAATTGATCTTGTCTTAAGTATCAGAGGCTACATTGTTTCAATAAAGAGACAACTAATTCATTATTAAAATGTAACACTCCATAAGTCACATAAGTGGGCAAAATGAGCGATCCCAAAGGGAACATAATATAAATCCCCATACCTGTACTTTTGCTGTGAACATTTTTATTATAAAGTATAACACAAATACTACATATAGAACAATGCATCCTTTTAGTCAAAATTCAGGACAAAATGTAGCATTTTTAACATTTGGCACCCCATATGTCTTCTGTGTGCCCCCACCAAAGTTCACCAGCATTCTGACTTTTACAGGAATATATTTCTTGTTTATATTTAGAATGTTATCCCATAAAAATTCTCTCTACAAGTTATAGTTCAGTTTTTAAGTTGTTTTTAATTTTACTATTATAAATTTTATTCGTTACTATTTTTATGGAATACATTTTTCATTTTTACTTTCAACTTGTTTGAATCCTTATATTGACAATGTATTTCTAGTCTAAAATGTTTTTTTACAGAATAATTAAAACAACATTTTTTTCAAGCAGTGATGTGCGAGTATCCATCACTATCTGAATGAATCAGCTACATAATTTAGACAATAAATGGTGAAGATGCAGATGGCAAGAGATAACTCAGAAGTTTATTTAAATGTATTAGGATCCTACAGTTTCAAGCAAGACCTTGAATTCAAAAGTACAGATGATGATTGTATGTATTTGATTCCATTTTACTTTCCTAATAAGATGTTTCTTCCTGTCTTAACAGTTGTACACTTTTTCCTGTCTCCTTTGATTTTCTTTTGGACTAGTTTCCCTGTTAGTTTGTTTCTGTTGCCTGTGACAAAATACATGGAACTGGGTAATTTTTAAGAAAACAAAATTTATTGCTCCCAGTTTCAGAGGCTGCAAAGTTCAAAGTTCAGAGCACATATCTGGAGAAGGGCTTCCTGGTGTTGGCTTTACAGCAATGCAAGGGTCTCACATGGCAGAGACAGACTAACCTCTCATGTACTCATCTTTTAAAGCCCTCATAACCATGCCCCTGACCACAATTACTGATCCATTCATTAAGACATGGTCCTTCAATCTAATCACCTCTTCAAGGACCCACCTTTCAATCACTGTAATAGGATTTTCCACCCTCAGCAGCTACAATGGGGATTAAACTTCTAACATATGAACTTTGGGGATACAATTCAATCCATCCACAGCAATATGATTTCTTTATTTTTTGTTGTGGTGGTATTAGCTCTAGATTTTTTGTTAGTGACCTTTATCAGGTTGATGGATTTTCCTTCTGTCCTCAGAATTTTGATAGGTTGTATTCCTCTTTAAATCATGAATGAGTATTGAATTTTGTCAAATATTTTTTCCGTCTCTTTGAGATAATCATATAAGTCCCCCCCCCCACCTTTTATTTTCTTAGTGATAAATTACCTTCATTGATTTGTAAATGCTTAAAACTAACCTTTGCATCCCAGGGATAAATCCTACTTAGTAAAGTTGCATTACATATGCTATATATATCTGGAATCAATGTGTTATATTTTGTCATTTTCTGTGTTTTTAGTTAAGGGTTATGTTGGCCTAATAAAATAAGTTTAGAAGTGTTTCTTCATCTATTTTCTTAAAAAGTTTATGTAGTATTATTTACTTTTCAATATTTGATACAATGCACCAGTAGAGTAATATGAGCATGGAATTTTCTTTGAGAAGTTGTTTTTAATGGTTAGTTCAATTTCTTAAATCAATACAGTGATATTCTGATTTTCTACTTTTTTATGGTACCAATTTTTTTAACCATTTTTGTTGTTTCTTCCTTCACAGTTTAGCAAAGGGTTTATCAATTTAATTGCTCTTTTCAAAAACTAACTTTCATATCTTGTTTTATAAAAATTATTCTCCTTATTTTTGTCTGTTCTTGCTTCATATATTTTGGAGCTACATCCATGATCATATCCATATAATTTTTTCCTACTACTACAGTTATTTTTTTTATAGTTTTAATGATTTATCTAGTACAGTTGATAGAATACCGATCCCTCAAAAATGTCCGTGCTTTAGTCTTAATTTGCAGAACCTGTAAATGTGTTAATTTACATAGCAAAAGGGATTTTACAGATGTGATTAAAATCAAAGACCTACTGATGGGGACATTGGTCTGGATTATCCTGGTGCACCCAATCTGATCACAGGAGCCCTTAAAATAGGAGAAACTTTCCCAGTTTGGTCAGAGAGAAAGCTGAAACAATGGAAGAGGACTCGTACAGATGCAGCCTGAGGATTCAACTCACTTTTGCTGGCTTTGAGGATTCAGGCTTGGGGCTATGAGGTCAGGAATGTGGTGGCCTCTACAAACTGAGAATGACCCTCCAATGACACAGCCAGCAAGAAAATGGGGCCCTTTGGGCCGAGCCCTGAGCGCACTCAGGAGAGTGCGGTGCTGGGAGTGCAGCAGCGCTCCTGCCGTGGGTTCGGATCCTATATAGGGATGGCTGCTGCGCTCACTGGCTGAGCGCGGTGTGGCAGGTCTCAAAAAAAAGAAAATGGGGCCCTTCATTCCATAACCACAAGGAAGTAAAATCTGCCAACAACTCAAAGGAGCAGGAATGAATTCTCTCTTCGACCTCCAGAAAGGAACTCAATCTTGCTAACACTTTCATTTCAGTCCAGTATGCCTGTGCCATACTTCCGGTTCTCAGAAATGTAAAGTATTATATATGTACTGCTTTAAGGCCCTGAGTTTATTTGTTATGGAAGCAATAGAAAACTAATACATCTAGAATTAAGAATTTTTTAACTAACTACAGTCCACTTCCAAATGTTATTATAGTACTTTATATATAAGACCCTCATTTCTTCATCTTACAATACTTTGAGCTATTGTTATCATATACTTTAATTCAACATATTTTATATCCATTACACATTTTAATATTTCAGTTTTGTTCAAACCTTTTTCTTACTCTTATTCACTTTTGATATTTTACAATATCTTGTTCAAGTTGACTGTTTTCATTTCAGAATTTATCTAATATGTTCGTAAGTGATTGCAGAGATCTTATAACTTCTGGTATGGCATTTTTCATTGTAGAATTCCCACTTGGTTCTTTTTCAATATAATTTTCATATTTCTTTGGTAGTCTTTCATTCCTTTTAGTCTTTGTGTTATTGAAGATATGTAATATATGTGTTGGAATATTTAAAAAGTTTGCAAATTATGTGCCATTTCTTAGGGTTTTTTTTCTCATTGATTCATTTTTCCTGTTTATTGTCACAATTTCTGCATCTTGCATTTACAGTAATTTATGATTGGATGCTGGACATTGTGAACATTATGCTGTTGAATGTCTGGATTTTTTTTTGTCTTCTTTAATAGGTTATATAGTTTTATTTTTAACAGGTAGTCAACTTCTCTGGGGATCTCCTTGACCCTTTTGTAGCATGTTTTATACCTATTCATGCATATCTTGAGAATCCTTGAAACCTAGATCACTACCCCTAACATAGCCTTTCTGTAGTCTTTACTGAATGCCCAAGTTGTTCAACAATATTTCTCATACGTGGATTTCTGGACATTATGATCCTAGTGAATTCTTGCATTTTTTCAGTCCCTTCTATGTTTTCAATTCTTCTTTCCCTGGTATTTGTCCATTTCCCTAGTAGTTGTTTTTTGGCTGATCTCATGGAGTTTCATCTAGAGCATGTTCAGTTTAATATTTTACTAAAGATTCAAAATGACCTGCAAGCAGATTTCTTAAGCTCCTTTTTCTTCCTCTTTTTTTTTTTTTTTACATAGTTCCCTCCCTCTTTGATATCTGGTCACACAAATCCTTGACACCTCAATATCCTAAATATCAATATATTCCCTTACCTCCATGAGACCATAGTGTTACCTTTGTCCTTCCCCTCTCTGCATTGCTGTCAGGGAACTGTTCCCTGTAAGAAAACTGAGGCAATTATGGATCTCACATCATCCGTTTCTCTTCTCCCAGAGATCATAGCTTTCTACTTCTTGTTCTTCAGATTTGAAAATAATTATTTTTATGATTTCCCAGTTTTTAATTTTTTTGTAGCTACTTATTCTGCCATGATTAAAAATGAAATTCCACATACATGCATGTATACAGCACTACCACCATGAGAAATTACGACTATTTATTTATTTATTTATTTATCATTACACAATGAAATAATTTTTTTTATGGCCATTTACCAATTTCTCACTAACACCCACACCCCATCTCACTTTTCCACCTCTGGAACCTTCAGTTCTGTTCTCTCCTTTTTAAATTTGAACAAATTGTTGTGATTGTTGTATTTTTATTCCTATCATTTTTCATTTATTTGTTTATTTTTTTAAGCTCCCACTTATAAGTGAGGACATGCAGTATTTCTCTTCCTGTGCCTGGATTATTTCACTTAACGTAATTTTCTTTATATTTTTCCATATTGCTGCAGGTGGCAGAATTTCATTCTTTTTTTATGGCAGAGTAGTATTCCACTGAGTACATACACAACATTGGACATTTAGTTTGGTTCCAACTCTTAGCTATTGTAAATAGAGTTGTGATAAACATGGAAATGCAGGTATCCTTTTGACATGATGATTTCCATTCTTTTGGGCATGCACCCAGTAGTGGGATTACTGGATTGTATGGCAATTCTATCTGTAGTTGTCTGAGGAATCTCCATACCATTTTCCATAATGGCTGCACTAATTTCCAGTCTCACCCACTGTAAAAAAGGAAGATTCCTCTTTCTCAGCATCCTTGTCAACATTTGTTATTCTCTGTCTTTTGATAATGGCCAACTTAACTGTGGTGAGATGATATCTCTATGTGATTTTGATTTGCATTTCCCTGATGCTGAGTGATATTGAGCCTTTTATCATGTATCTGTTTGCCATTCATGCATCTTCCTTTGAAAATGCCTATTAGCTTCTTTACCCATTTTTAATCTGGTTACTTGTTTTTTTTTTTACTTTAAGTTGTTTGAGTTCCTTGTATGCTCTGTATGTCAATGCCTTGTCAGATTCATAATTGCAAATATTTCCCCCTTTCTGTAGATTGTCTTTTTGCTCTGTTAATTGTTTCTTTGGCTGTGTAGAAGCTTTTTAGTTAGATATATTCTAATTTTGTTTTTCTTTTGTTGTCTGTGCTTTTGGGGTTATATTCATAAAGTCTTTGCCCTGTCCTATATCCTGAAGTGTTTCCCCAATTTTTCTTTTAGTTGTTTTATAGTCTCAAGTCTTATATTTAAGTCTTTAATCTATTTTGAGTTGATTTTAGGACATGGCGTGAGGTACATGTCTAGTTTCACTCTCTACATATGGCTATCCAGTTTTCCCGGATCCATTTATTGAAGAGGCAGTCTTTTCCCCAATTTATGTTCTCATTGCCTTTGTCAAAGATCAGATTGCTGTAAGTACATGGATTGATTTCTCTGTTCTCTATTCTGTTCCATTGGTCTGTCTATTTTTATGACAGTACCATGCTGTTTGGGTTACTATAGCTTTGTAGTATAATTTGAAGTCAGGTAGTGAGTGTTATGACTCCATCTTAATTATTTTGCTCAAGATTGCTTTGGCTATTCAGGATCTTCTGTTGTTTCATATGTATGTTAGTATTATTTTTTTCTATTTCTGTGAAGAATGTCATTGGTATTTTGGTGGGGATTGCATTGAATCTGTAGGTTGCTTTGGGTAGTATGGACATTTTTGCAATGTTTATTTTTCCAATACAAGAGCATGAATTGTGTTTCCATCTTTTTGTGTACTCTTTAATTTCTTTCACCAGTGATTTCTAATTCTCATAGAGATCTTTCAGCTCCTTAGTTAAATTGATTCCTATGTTTTTTTTTTTTTTTGTGTGTGTGTGTGTGTGAATATTATAAATTAGCTTGCTTTCAAGGCTCTACAAAAAATGCCTTACAGATGATAAACAGTATTAGTAAAGTTTCAGGATACAAAATCACCCTGCAAAGTTAGTGCATTTTTATACTCCCATAACAAACTAACAGAAAAAGAAATCAAGAAGGTTCATTATTTATACAGTCATCATTTACTTAGATATATTGACATTGTTAAATGTTTTATTGTTTTTTGTCATTACTTGCATCTCTGATATTCCATCTTGTATCCTTTTTTGCTTCTTCTACATCATTTAGTATTTTCTTTACTATAGTATAGTTCTTCAGGTGGGAAAATCTGTCAGCTTTTGTTTTCCTGAAAATGTATTTATTTCATCTTTATTCTTGACTATCATCTTTCACATAAGAGGAATAATGAGACTGGGAACTAATTTTATTTTGAAAACATGTGAGTTGTTGCTGTAACCTCTATAGTTTCTGTAATGTATATGTTAGGACTGAGAGGCTTGATTAGAACTAGATTAAACATTTTAGAGTAAGAATACTTCACAGATGACATTAGTACTTCATATTGCACAATTTTCCTCCTGTTAAGTGGTATAGTATATTACTATGGCCCAAAATCTTTTTCTTTATTTTTATTTTTTGACTGGTAAGGGGATTGCAACCCTCTGCATGGTGTGGTCTGCACCATGCTCACCCAGTGAGTGCACCGGCCATCCCTATATAGGATCCGAACCCACAGCCTTGGTGTTCCCAGTGCCACACTCTCCCAAGTGAGCCACAGGGCTGGCCCAAAATCTTTGATACTCCTCCCATCAATAATCTTTTTTCTCCCTTCAATTCTATGCTGAATCTGTGACTTTCTTGAATAATGTGCAAAAATTGGGTGTCAATTTCTCTTCCCTGGCCTTAAGAGACTGGTGAGTTCAAATTTTTCCATCTTTGAACAGCTGACATATAACAAATATAACCATCCTGAGATTACCATGCACTGAAAAGCTTAAAAACCATAAGGAGAAGCCCAGGATTAAATGAAACTATGTGAAGAGAGAGAGAGAGAGAGAGAGAGAGAGAGAGAGAGAGAGAGAAGTCTCAAAAAGCACAAAGATGGCAAATACATGAACAAAGAAACTATCTCAGAAGAGGATCATTGTAATGGGTTGTATAGTATCTTTCTAATTCATTTCTACCTGGAACCCCAGAATATGACCTTATTTTCAAGTAGGGTCTTTGCAGATAGAATTATTTAAGAAATCTCAAGATAAAATCATCCTGGATTAGAGTGGACCCTAAATCCAATGAATGATATCCTTATAAAAAGAAGAAAAGACATAGACAGCAATGCCACTTGAAGAGAGAAGCAGAAATTGGAATTATACAGCTACAGCCAAGGAATATCAAAGATTTCTAGAAGACAGTGGTTTTTCCCTAGAGCCTTCAGAAGGAGCACGGCCTTGATAACACCTTGATTTTGGACTTCTAGTTCCCTGAATTGTGAGAAACTAAGCCACTGTTGTTTTAAGCCATAAAGTTTATGGTAATTTGTTATGGCGGCCCTGTGAAAGACTTAATACAATCCTCTAGCTCAATAAGACATGCAAAGCTTATATGTGCCTCACAGATGAGCCACCCAACTAAGCCATTCCGATTTTCAATCAAAATTGTGAGTAAAGTAGAATAGTTGTTTTGAACCGCTAAATTTTGAAATAATTTGTTTTGCAGCAATAGATGAGTTGGAAATGAGTTTCTTCCATACAAATAGCATAAAACATGTGGAACTGAACTTGTAGTGAGACAACAGGAAGAATTTGGAAGAGACTGATGTATGCAATTGGTAAGGACATGAAGGAAAGCAAGGAAAACATTATTGGAGGCTAGAGAAAGATCATTGTAGTAGTAAAATGTTTTATTGAAATATAGAATGGGTATCTGATTAACATGGGAAAAGTGTAGAATATGGGCAGATTGTTGAAAGTACCTACTGGATTCTTCTCCCTGACTATACTAGAATGGGAGAACTGAGGAAGAACCTAATAAGGAATGTTTAGTTTTTAAGCAGAATTTACTAGAAATATGGTGAGTCTAAGACAGGCTTGCCAGAGAGCAAGAAGTTCTCAAAGATAATAATGGCATCAGGCAAATAACAAATCTATAGCATAAAGATATAGTTTAAAGGTAAAGAAGTCAAAGGTGAAACACAAAACACTATAGTCAGAGTACAGAATGATTTAAGTTGGTGTCTTACATGCTTTCCCAGCTATATGAAGCTTTTTAAGGATAATAAATGTGTAAATGTATAGACCAGCTCTATTAATTAATAAACCTTCTAACAATCTTAAAGGTGTCATTTCACCATAGATTTTTCAAGGGTTATAAGGTATAGAAAGGCTTCTTAATAAATGTGTGTGTTTGGTTTTGTCTAGAGGAGTATAATTTGATACACAGGAAGGTACCAATATTTTTAAAGAAATTATATCAAATTGGACTGAAAAATGGCAAAGAACATTCAAAAAGAAAAGAGGCCTTTGTACTCACAATTGGCTACAGATAACATGTGGGCTAAAATAAAATCATGTACCTGCAAAGAAAAAAGAGACTTGTTCTTAATAAAAGAAGGATAATTTAAAGGGTGGAAGAAAGAACACAAATGACAGAGTCATAAACTATGGAAAATTATTTCTAGGCAGCAGAATTAGGTCCTAATTAAGGAATTGGCAATATGTGCTGGGCAGGAATTCAGAATTGCTATGAATCAGTGGCTGCTATGGGCTTCCTCTTTTCTTTCCTTTTGAGTGGGATTGTTATTACTCTCAATTTCAGGTTGATATTTCTACTTCAAAATTAACATTATAAGACTTTTTCTTAGCCTTTAAAATTTTATGTTTGCAGTTCTTTTTCTATTATTAGAAAATCTTAGTTTCAAAAGAAAAAGGCTTAGCTCTTTATAATTTTTTAAATGTATTTATATTATAAAAGCATAAATACTTTCAAACTTATAATATCAGTATTTCTTCTAGAGATAAAGTTCCTTGATGAAATTCAACATTTCTCTGCAGTTGTTTTCAGGCATAGAATATAACTTAGAATTAGATTGCTGTATCCAAAAGTCACTTGAAAAAATATTTTCTGTGTAGTTACGTTGCAATTTGATTTAGAGTTAGGCAAATTTACTTCTTTGTACAGTTTTAGGATTTAATTTTATTCTTAACGAATGTTAATTTTTCAAGTAGGTGACTCATTTGCTTGGTTCAAAGTCAAGGTTATATTAAGTAAAAAAATCTGGAACGCTATACCATTTCTACTGTCTTCACTTAGTTTCTACTAACTCAGCACCATTAGGAAACCATTTTGCTTAGTTTCTAGTTCACTTTCCTATATCCTGATTAGCAAAAATAAGTGCAAACACGTGCATACATGAGCATGTATTTGGTATACATAAATATGTGCGTGCACATGTTCTTATTTATCAAATTTTAACATATATATCTATATATCTATGTATTTAGATATATTTTTCCAAAGGAGATTAACTGGTGATGAGCAAATATTTTGCCATGGCTTGCTGTGTGCTAATACTTGTAAGAATCCCTTTTTTTTCTGATTATTAGGTCATTCCTACTTCATATCTAATCCTACAAGATAAATAGTCCGAAATTTATAAAGATCTCCTACCTGAAAAATGCCTTGTTTGAAAGCTATCACAATCAAGAGCCTATCAGAAAATAAACACTATAAATATTTAAGTAGCAATTTTCAAACATTTGATCTCATAAACCCATTTCAGCCTTAAAAAATAGTATTGAAGATTTTAAAGAGCTTTTTGATGTGACAGTCATTCTATATATTTACTGCATTAAAAATAAACCTGAAATATTTAAAAATAGCAAAAGTAAACTCATTATATGTCAATATAAAAACATACTTTTAAGAAAAATAATAATGTTTTACAAAAGCAAAGCAGAAATTAATGAGAAGAGTGATATTGCTCCATATTTTTGCATATATTTTAACATCTAGTGAAAAAGGGGCAGCTAGATTATATTGCATTTTCTCCATTTAGTGTGTTACAATATGATATTTTGGTTGATGTGTGTAAAGCAAACTTGGCTCCACAAAGATACATAGTTGGAAAAGGAAGGAGTATTGTAATACTTTTCATGTAGTTATGGATGTCTTTTTTGGTACTATACCAAAACTTGACAGGTCGTGGTTTCTTAAAGTTTAGCTGTAATGTGGAATCTGAAAACATAACCATCAACTTTTGGTACAATTTCACATTAAAAATCATTGACCTATCTTGAACTGTGAGAGGCTCTTTTCCTTATGCATGCTTTTGTATCTTCATGTGTTGATCTTTTGGAACATACTCCTGTTGGTTCCTTGAATTACAAAGATATTCTAAAAGTTGACACATTTCATTATTTGATAAAAAATATTGCCGATCTCATCAGAAACGTCTTATGTATTACAAGTATATAATGTTGAATACAGCTTTATAAAATTTTAATTTTTCCTCAAAGATTGAATTTAATAAATGGGAACAAAGCTGTCAGTTTTCTTGAAAAGGCTGGCTTCCTTAACTTATATTCAAGAAACTGCCCAACACCCAAATCAGTCTGAATATCCACATTTTGTCTGTCAAACATTCCATTAAGAAAAACTAGTAAGTATTCTGTGAATAAAGCAGCTACTTCAGCTCATAACTCAATAACAAAAATGTTTTTTTCCTGAAAACAACTGTTGCAACTTTATGAGTATTTTAATTTTTGTTACACATAAGTTTTTTAAAAGCACTCCAATATCGGATGTAATAAAATTAATAATTTCATTGCTTTGTGAAACACATTCTTACACAAAACATCAACTCCCACCCCAACCCCAGTGAGTTCATGGTAGTGCAGAATATAATAACTACCAATCCTCCTTGGAAAGACTGCCTTCATTAATATCAGGATATAAGCAGCAACAACAGTGCAGCGTCAACACAATGAAAAACACAAATATTGTCTTACACTTAATATAAAAAATGTTCTTGACTTTGTTAAGCCCCTGAAAATGTCTCAGATAGCTCCAGGGTTGTTTAATCCATATTATGAAACCTATGGATTTGCTCAGTATTTCTGTGTTTGTGTATTTCAAATAAATTATAGATATCTTGTACACTTTTCAAAGCTTTCCATGATGTTTTATTTGTGACTTCAAGTCTCACAAATGTAATGATTTTTTTTTTTTCCTTTTTGTCTTTTTTTTCGTTTCCAGCAACGGATCGCAACCCTCAGTGTCGCGCCCGTACTGGACCGGGACCGGCAACGGGATTGCAACCCTCGGTGTCGCTCCCACACCTTGCTCAGCCAGTGAGCGGGAACCGGTCTGTATGTGGGATCCGAACCCTGGGCGGGAGCACCACTGCGCTCCCAAGCGGTGCACCGTAGCAGTACGCCACCAGGCCGGCCCAAATGTAATGATTTTTAATTTCATTACCATCATCTGTGCTCACTAGGACGTTCATAGGTCACTTAATTTCTCCTACCCAAAATATTTTTAATCTGTAAAAACTCAATTGTTTATGCTCAGTTTGAAGGTGTTACTCTTTATTCCAGTAGAGGTAATTCGTATTATTTTAAATAATTTAGAATTTGCAGAAGTAAGTCTAATATCAAATTTTTGATATTTTTCCTAAAAAATTAATTACATGAATTGTTTACTTTCTTCACTGTATTAAGCCCATAACTATCTTCTTAATCAAAGTTATTGGTTTATATTTCGTTCTGCATTTTTCATGCTGTATTTATAAGAAGCAAATCAGTGGAGAATATTTTTAGACTATTTTTAACAAAATGCTTGTGAGAATTAAATCTTTAGGTATGTATTTCTGTAAGTTTAATCTGTGAAGATACATCATTGATTTTTTTATTTGATTTTTTATTAGTATCTATGCTTTTAAAAAGGATCTGGTTCAACTGAGGAAACACATGAGAAGAAAGTTCAGGAGCATTTTATTCGATTGCCGCCATCCTTATGGTTCACAGTTTGTTTCTGCACGAGACATTTATCTTCCCACTTCCCCTTAGGGAAAGAAATAGTTCACATGTTAATGGGAAATACAGTGTTATTTTTGTTATGTAATTATTTTTTCGCCTTTTACATTTTATTTAATTTAATAAATTAATTTTGTTATTGAGTCATCTAGTTATTTTTAAAAGCTCTTTATAGAAACCCACATCTTAGGACTTTAAAATCTATAGATTGGTCTCCAGAAAAAAAATTCTGCTCTTTTACTTTAATAGTCATGTGCTTTAATAAACAATGATAATAATAATATTTAATATAGCCTAAAAGAGAAATGTTCCTTAAGACCTTGCTTATAAACTTTAAAATGTCTATATTCGTACTCTAGAGTACAGCTAAGTGATTTAACATAAACTTTAAGACTAAATTTATATTCATACTCTGCTCATATCTAATGCTAATAATATTGGGTTGAGAAATAATTGTTTTGTTCTGAATTCCTCAGAGACCAGAACATGTAAGAAATCTTCTATTCCAAGTTTCATTCATGTACATCAGAAAGACAAATCACAATGCCAGGACTATTTCGAGGAATGCCTGCGTCAGGTAGAAAGGCCTTAACTACACATTTTATTGTATGTTTGTTTTATTATATGCTGGTGTGGGAAGATTAAGGCACAGATTTATATGCTCATATTTAGTAGAGAAAGAAGTGCTTTATTCCCCATCACTCCAAGAAATCTATTGCATTCCTAACTTTAGTTTTTTGTTTTAGTTCTATTACAATGTTTACTGCAACATTGTTTTTTTTTAAGTATATGTTTCAGCTAGTATTAGTAAATTTATACAATTTTACAATATCACAATCCAGTTTTAGTACATTCACATCACTCCCCCCCAAAATCATCATGCTCATTTGCAATTCATCTCCATTCTCCTGCCAGTCATGGGTAGCCACTTTCTGTCTCTACGGTTTTGACTTGGCAGCAATTTCATATAATCATATAATTTGTAATTTTCTGTGTCTGGCTGCTTTTACCTAACACAATGTTTCTGAGATTAAACTAAGTTGTTTTCTATGTCAATAGAAGGTTCATTTTTGTGCTGAGCATTATTTCATTGTATAAAATACACCACGCTTTGCTTATCCATTTGACAGTTGAAGGGCATTTTAATTGCTTTTTGGTTTGGGGCTTGTATTAGAATTAGTCCATTTCTGTTGCTTATAACAAAATACCTCCAACCGGGTAATTTATAAAGAAAGCAAAAATTGTTGCTTGCAGTTTCAGAGGCTGAGAAGTCCAAAGTCCAGGGAACACATCTGGTGAAGGTCTGCTTTGGTTGTGGCTTTACAGATATGGAGGGGTCTCACATGGCAGAAAATGGTGGAGCAGAGAGAGAGAGAGACTCTCATATGCTCTCCTTTTAAGTCCACAGAACCCATCCCTGACCACCATTACTAATGCATTTACTACAGCAAGCATGGTCCTACAATCTAATCACCTTTCAAGACCCCACCTTTCAATTACCATAATAAGATTTCCAACTCTCCCAGCAGTCATAGTGGGGGGCAAGTTTCCTGGAACTTCGGAAGACACCATTTAAGCTTCAGTAGGGTTCAGAAGACATTCAGTCCACAGTGCAGCTATTATTAACTGTGATGCTATACCCATCTGTATAAAGTCTTTTGGGGACATATGTTTTCATGTCCCTTAGGTTGATACCTGGGAGTGATGTTGCTATGTCATATGGTTAAGTACATGTTAAACATTTTAAGAAACTTCCAAGGGTTTTTAAGTGTTTGGATCATATTACATTTTTACCACCAATGCACGAAAATTCCAATTTCTCCACATCATGACCAAATAGCTGGTATTGACAGTCTTTTATAATTAAAAAAAAAATTTAGCCATCATAATAGGCATACAGTTGTATCTAGTTGTAGTTTTAAGTTGCATTTACATAACAATAATTTTTATCATCTTTTCATAAGTTGGGAGCTGATATAGATATAGATATACATATAGAGAGAGGAAGGGAGGGAGAACACATGTAAGAGAGAGAGAAAGAGAAGAAAATAGGGAAAGAAGAAAAAAATTACCTGAGGATGACTACTTAAGGATTATCTAAATTTAGAGGATGACACTTGATAAAGGAGGCACAAAAGTAACCAGGTAATTGATGTATAAACAATCAATAAGATAAAGAAGGTGAGTACATTTTTATATATATTCAAATTGTGTTCCCTTTTCCTTTCTCCTCTTCTCCAAAACTTTTGTTCTTACTCTTGTACTAGTATAAAAAAGGGGCAGCATAAAAAAATTAAGAACAGAGTGAGTGGGTAGGCAAAAAAACATTGGTAGTGAATTAGTGTGGTGAGTGTCATCTATTTTTCTCTTAAATGGAGATCATTTATTTGTAGGGGAGACTCTGGCACTTTTAAAGACTGAAAAACTGCTTAATAATATTAAACAGGAAAATTTATAGCATTGTATGTGTATATTGGAGAAATCTTTTTTATGAGTTTGAGCTGAGATCATGAAAATAAACTAAATATTTAGTTTTGAATTTGTAATTACATGTTTATATTTTTCATGACTGGTACTTGTACATTTTAACTAATCCTAGAACAGAGTTTCTCAATCTCAGTATTATTGACATCTTAGGTTGGGTAATTTTTTGTTGTGGGGGATTGTCCTATGTACTGTAGTGTCTTTAGGAGCATTCTTAGCACCTCCACCCCTCAGTTATTGTTGCTTTGCATTGCTTTGCCCCCCACGGATTTGTCACCCCACTTCCCCTCGGTGACGGAGATGAAAGGATTACTCAAAGCCCATCTCTTCTGTGCAGTGAGAGGCCCCGAAGTGGTTAATCTCCCTTTGAAACATTCAAGCAAGAGGTATCCCTTCCTTGGGAAATTAATGCCGAATTGGGGTTCTCTTCCTGCATTTATTTTCCAGACCAGGAAGTTACAGGAAGAGAACAAAGGTGGGTTATCATTTAACAATATGGGCAGGTAACTTTCAGTGAAACAAATTAGATGACATTCCAGTAGACAATGAAGTGGTCCTATCAACAACAGTCTGATCTTAGCAAACATTCCTTCTTAACAGCAATTTCTCAGTATCTTTACATAACAATCAGTAACTAGTCTGTCTTTGAGCCAGCAACCTGCTGTGCCACAATCCTTATCTTGCAACAGAGACTTATAGCCTGAGGGAAATTTTCTGTTCTTGCAAGGTCAATATTTGAAACTGGAAGGCTTTGGAAAACCAGGCCCTGTGAAGTACATATGCTTTTTAGTATATTCCACAAGTTATGACAACCAAAAATGTCTCAAGACTTTGCCAAATGTCACTTAGAGAACAAAATTACCTCTGGTTAATAACCACTGTTATAAAGCAAGAGTCTTCAAGTATTGTTCAGGAATTACTGGAGATTCCAAAGGCCCTTGTAGGAGGTCTGAGAGATCTACACTGTTTTCAACATAATACTAAAATATTATTTGCCTCTTCACTCTGATTCTTGCATGACTATGTAGTGAAATGTTTCTAGAGCCTGCATACCCCTGATATCAAAATAGATTAAATGATTGAATAGATACAAAAATCCAGCTTCATTCTATTAAGCCAGACATAAAGGAGGTTTGCAAACATGTAAAAGAATGTCATACTTCAAACTAATTTTGGAGGGGGGGTTAAACATAGAGGGAGGGAGGTTTCGGTGATGGGTCATAATAATCAACCACATTGTATATTGACAAAATAAAAAAACCCCCCAAAAAACATTATGTTAACAAATCAGGAGATTATTATTGTTATTTAAATTCAATTAATAAACCAATATTTGAAATAATTTCAATGTTAATAAATGATTTATTTATTTTAATTTAGTTTTTTCATTGTACATATTTTGGGGGGTACAGTTTATTATTTAAATACATGCATATATTGTTTAATGATCTAATCAAAATAGCATACCTGTTACTTAGGCGTTAATCATTTCTTTGTGGTTATGGCATTCAAGATTCTCTTTTCTGGCTATCTTGAAATATGTAATACAATATTATTAGCTATTGTCACCCTGGGGAACTAGAACTTATTTTTACTATCTATCAATGTTAATTTTAATATAGTAAATATTAATTGATAAAATTCGTATAAAAATTCTTTATAATTTTTAAGTTTCATATTTTTAAGAGTATAAAGAGTCTCTGATACCAAATTATTTGAAAAGTGCTGTTCTAGTTATTGTTCAAGCTCAGGATATATAGAGAAAAACAATAAAACAAAAATACAATTGGAAAACTAAGTAGAAAACATGGATGTCTACTGTTTTCCAGCAGATAAAAACTCTATAGAAGTCAATAGAATGTTCAGCATATAAATCAAATTTGAAGATTTGAAGACATAAAGATTCCTAAAAATGATAATGTATGAAAAACTCAAGAAGCAACAAACCAACCTAAAAGGAAGATTATGAAATATTTTGGTCCTTGAAAATCTGATTAAAGGGGGAATAGAAACATTGATTGCAGAGATAACTACTATAATTATCTTGACTAAAGAATCAAATTGATTATTTGGGGAGAATCCATATTTTGAATTTCAGTGTCCCAAGTGATAATAATTTGAATTGTGCAATATATTAATCAGATAAATAATGTAATTTTAACTACATAGGGTAGATTTCAATATTCTTTGCTATAATACTTATGATCTCCATATGTTCAATGTCAATATAAATCAACCACTTAGTTACTGTTATAGAGTAGGTACCTGGATTAATTTCTTTTTTGGTACTTACTAAAATTCTCCCTGTTTATTGTTTAATTGACATACTAATTGTACATATTTATAGGATGCAGTGTGATGTCTTGATAAATATATACAATGTGTAGTAATCAATTAAACATAATTAGCATATCCATCACCTCAGGTATTTATTACTTCGTTTTGGTGAGAACATTAAAAATCTTCTCTTCTAACTATTTAAAAAAATATGATAAATTATTGTTAACTATAGTCACTTTACCATGCGATGGAACATTAAAACATATTCCTCCTATTTAATTATTAGTTTGTTCTGATTGATCAATCTCTCCCTCTCCCCCCAGTCCTTCCTAGCCTCTGGCAACCACTATTCTACCCTCTACTCCTATAAGATCAAATTTTTTAGATTCCACATATGGCTGGGATTATACAGTATTTGTTTTTGTATGCCTGGCTTATTTCACTTTACATAACATTCTCCAGGCACATTCATGTTGCTGCAAATAACAGGATTTCATTCTCTTTTATGGCTGAATAATATTCCATTGTAAATGTACCACATTGTTTTATTCATTTCTTTGAATTTATACCCCATGGTGGGATTGCTGGTTCTCATTCTATGAGGCGAGCATTATATCCTGATTCCAAAACCAGAAAAGAACATTACAAAACAAAACAAAACACACACAGACACACATACACAAAAACCCCTACAGGCCAATATCCCTGATGAACATAGATGCAAAAATCTTCAACAAAATAGTAGCACCAAATTTAACACAAATCAAATAGATTATACACCATGATCAAGTGGGATTCATACCAGGGATGCAAGGTTGGTTCAACACACAAAAATCAATAAATGTGATACATCACATTAATAGAACAAAGGACAAAAAATATATGATCATTTCAATAATGTACCAAAAGCATTTGATAAAATTCAACATCCCTTCATAATAAAAACTCTCAACAAATTAGGAATAGAAGGAATATATCTCAACACAATAAGGCTGTCTATGACAAATCTACAGCTAACATCACACTGGCCAGAGAAAAGTTGAAAGCTTTTCCTCTAAAATCTGAAACAAAACAAGAATGCTCAATTTCACCACTCATATTCAACATACTACTGGAAGTCCTAGCCAGAGCAATTCAGGAAGAGAAAGAAATAAAGGGCATCTAAATTAGAAAGGAGAAAGTCAAATTGTCCCTGTTTGCAGATGACAGAATTTTATATATAAAGACCCTATCAAAAACTGTTAAACTAATTAACAAATTTAGTAAATTTGCAGGATACAAAATCAATATACAAAATCAGTAGTGTTTCTATATGCCAATAGTGAACTATCTGAAAAAAAAAATCAATAAAGCAATCCCATTTACAATAGTTACCAAAAAAATAAAATACCTAGAAATAAATTTGGCCAAGAAGGTGGAAGATCTCTACAATAAAATCTAAAAATGTTTGATGAAAAAAATTGAAGAAGACACAAATAAATGGAAAGATATTCCATGTTCAGGGATTGGAAGAATTAATACTGTTAAAAAGTCCATACTTCCCAAAGTGATCTACAGATTCAATGCAATTCCTATCAAAATACTAATAACATTCTTCACAGAATTTAAGCTGTTTTTATTTACCTAATGGGTGGACACGGTAACCAAGTGCCTCCCTGTCCAGAGAAATTTCAGTTAGCACAGATGTTACCATCCCACCTGGATTTAGATTCTGACTTAAATTTAAGTCAGTCACAATAACTTAGCCAGTAATTTAAATTTACTGTGCTTAATTTCCTCATCTGTATATTAGGAATAATAATTGCATGTATCTCAATGCTAGAGTTGTAGCTGCACAAAAGAAGGGGGAAGGAGGAAGCGAGTTCCTTTTTCTGTCTTCCTGCCTTTCAGTCTCTCGGTTGTGCCTTCAAATTGCAGACACTAACTGGAAATTGGCTAACAAGGAAATCTTGAAAATATAATTTTAAGACTCTAACTCCCAGCATTACAAATCAGAATACAGAAGAGGGTGAATAGACCTGAGAAATAATAGATTATTAGAAGCACATATTAGTCAATTAATTTAATACTCTGCAACACTGTGAATACTGAGTGGAAGAATCATAGTTCAGCCCAGGGTCTAACACCAGAATCCTGACTCTTCTCATTGCAGTAGGTTTTAAACACTTTAACTCAGTTTATATTTATATATAGTCCTTGATTTTTTATTTCTTAATAAATAATAAATGTATTTAGCACTGGCTGTGATCCAGGTCCTATGCTAAATGCTTAGGTTATGCTTATCCTGTTTAATTTTTGAAACAGTTCAGGTAATGTTTATGAAGTTACCCAGTAAACAATTGAATGAGAAAACTACTAAATAAGATTAAAACCTACTTCTTGAAAAAAGCGAAACAAAAATCCAGATTATTGTGCAGTTTAAATGAATTAATTTGTGAAGTCCTTAAAAAAGTACAGGCATATAATAATTATATGTGTGTTTATTAACATTATAGTTTTTCATAATTTTCTGTCTGCAAGCTTCTAACACTTTTTGTTCTCACAAAATCGCTTTTCCAGAATTTTGCCTGTTATCTATCAAGAATTTCTAATAAAGCAAATAAATCAGACCTAAAGTACAAGAGATAACAGAGAAATTCATTTATTTCTTTAATTGCTTGAGAGGAGATAAAAGAAAATTCTATTTTAATGATTAATTGACTTTTACCTTTTCTCTAGGTCTGATGAATTCAGACTAAAAAAGTAACAAGAAAACAACAACAAAATATAACGTACAGGGCTATTTGTATATAAACTCTTTGAAAAATATAGGACAAATAAGTGTGGTTAAGAAAGCATTACAAAAGAAAATATTAACTTTGCTTGATTTTTTTTAAAATCTGGCAAAACAAATATATTTACATGATCACCATCCAGCACTGGTTGATTTTGTAGTTTCTAAACAATAGCAAGATATATGGACTTGTTAACACTATGACAAGGCTGTATTTTAGAGGATGTTATTTTTGATCTAAAATTCTACATCAGTTCATCGAGAAATATAAAGCTGTTCATTAGAACAAAAACCAAATAAGCACGTGGGTTTTTTTGTTTTTTTTCCAGTTATGCCTTACAAACTGGTTATTCTTTCCATCGGCTACATAGTGAACTTATATCTAAAAGAAATTAGCAAAGACAAATTTAACTTTAAAACATATTTCTAAAAATAAAACCAAAGAATCAGCAATATCAATACAAAACAATAACAAAAAAGTTGACCTATCTACTGAAGGTTTAAATATGCATTCAGCATAAATATTATTAATGTAACAATGGGCTTCTTTAACTCCACTAAATTGTTGTCAATATCAGGGCAACAGTAATCTTGAATCTGTCTGTAAAAACAGATGGATGTCCACATGCAGAAGAATGAAACCAGACCTGAATCTCTCACTATATATCAAGATGAGCTCAAAATGGATTAAAGACTTAAGTATGTGACCTGAAACTATAAAATTACTAAGAGAAAATAAGGGGGAAACACTTCAGGAACTAGGACTGGGCACAGACTTTATGAACAAGTGCCGTAAAGCATGAGCAACAACAAAAAAACAAACAAATGGGACTATATCAAACTGAAAAGCTTCTGCACTGCAAAGGAAACAATCAAAAGAGTGAAACAACAACCTACAGAGTGAGAAAATGTTGCAAACTATACATCTGACAAGGGATTAATATCCAGAATATACAAGGAACTCAAGCAATTACACAGTAAAAAACAAAACAAAAAAAAACCCCGAAAAAACAAAAAACCAAGAATTCCCCCAAATAACCCAATTAAAAATGGGCAAAGGAGTTCAAAAGACATTTTTCTAAGGAAGACATACAAATGGCCAACAGGCACTTAAAAAAACGCTCAACATCACTAATCATCAGGAAAATGCAAATTAAATCACATTGAGATGTAACCTCATCCCAGTTAGACTGGCTAAAATAAAAAAGACAGAAAATAACAAATACTTGCAAGGATGTGGAGAGAAAGGAAACCTCCTACATTGTTGGTGGGACTGTAATATTAGTACAACAACTCTGGAAAACAGTATGGAAGTTTCTCAAACAACTACAGATAGATCTACCATATAGTCCAAAAACCCCACTTCTAGGCATATTTCCAAAGGAACAGAAATCATCATGTTGAAGGGATACCTGCACTCTTGTGTTCACTGCAGCTCTATTTACAAGAGCCAAGATATGGCACCAACCCAAATGTCCATAGACAGATGACTGAATAAGGAAAATGTGGTATATATACACCATGGAATACTACTCAGCCATGAAAAAGAATGAAATTCTTCCATTTGCAGCAACACGGATGAGCTTGCAGAAAATTATGTTAAGTGAAATAAGCTAGGACAGAGGGAAAAATAAAAAATGTCCTCACTCATAACTGGGAGCTAAGAGAGATAGAAGGAAAGAAAGACCACAGTGGTGTGTTGGACTTGCAGAGGTAGAAAGCATACCTGGAGTTGTGGAGTGGGGAGGGAGGGAGGTTAAGGATTAATTGGGTAGAGGACATGGGGAATAATCACAGTTTGTGGTAATGGTATGCTGACAGTCTTGATCTGCTCATCACATTTGGCACAAATGGTAATGGTCAGCTTTCTACCCCATGAATATGCATAAACAATAAAAAAAATAGATGGATGAATGTAAACAAATAGTTAAAAATCTCAGGAGGAGGTTGCAAAATCCCATGAACTCAACAAGGTAAAAATTTAAGTTATTAACAAATTAGATAATGGTAAATCTTTAGGTTTTCCTCTCAAGGGTAAGAAGTTTGACTGGCCATTGTGTTGAGGACTAGGAAAGAAAAGGGTAGCTGCAGAAGAATCACCAGGACATATCGAGAACAAGCCTTCCTGCAGCAGAGGAATAATGACATAGTTCTCCTTCCAACTCTGTTGGTCATGAAGCGAGTAACTTCAATTTAATGGGGTAATAACTTTGATTGCTTTGTGGGTCAGTGTGTACACTGAGAATGGAAATTCAAAATCGTATTAATGCTTCTCTTTTTTGAGATTGGTGCCTTATTTGTACATGTTCATTACTTCAATCAAATTATAATTTTAGGATAAATTTATGAATTAAAATTGTGACTGATTAACCTAATGAGTAAAAAATAATGTGTACCATTCATTTTGGATTTGTGATTTTATACTGGAAATTGTAAAAAAAAAAAAAATTGATTACATTTCTAAATAGCCTTGGGATATTTAAGGAAAGCTTTTCAAGCCACAAATTCAAGCCACAGATATAATTTTAAAATCTCAAATTATAAAGAAATTAAAAGAAACAGGTGAAAGAATTATTAATTTACTTTATTTAATCCAATGTATCAGAATATTTTAACATGTATTTAATACAGAATACACATTTTAAGTACAAAATATAGAAAACCCCATATTTATAGAGTATTTTCCATGTTTTATTTTTTCTATACTAAGTCTTTGAAATCCCATGTATATTTTGCACAAATGGAACATCTCAATTCAGACTAGGCAAAATTCAACTGCTCAATAGCTCTATTTGTCTACAGGTTATTGTGTTGTATAGCACAGTCCTGTATTTTTTAAATTTTAAATGATTAAATCTTATAAGAAATCTCTGTTGTCTGTGAAGGTTTCTCTAGTTAAAATGTCAAGCTTTCTATATCAAGCTCTTGAAGGTTTTAGAAAATGAAAGTGCGATGGATTTAAATTTACAAATGAATTGTATATTAAGAAAATTGCATTATTTTTTAAATTTGACATTAATGTTAAATTTGTCATTAATGCCATGTAAGACAAGTCCTGTAGAACTCTAAGAAACGGCATTGGTGACAGAATGTCTTCTTCAATCATGTTTAGTTCTGAGAAACAGAGTAGTGGCTACCTAGAGATGCTGTTTTTTGTGTGTGTGTGTTGTTGTTGTTGTTATTTGTGTATTTGTTTGTTTTAATTTCCTCCAGGTAAAAATAGGACAAAGCAGCTGAGAAACTAACCTGGCCCGTTCCTTATTCCTTCACTGGAACTTGCTCCTAAGTATCAGAATATCTATAAGTTAAAAAATGAGGGTAAAACAACAAAAACAATTTAACCCCATTGGAAGATATTGCGTGAAAAAGAAAAAGAAATCAACCAGATAATATTCTGATAGGTAATGAGAGCAGTCCAAATAATGTGGACACAAAGAAGCTAAAAATAATAAAGGACATTATTAAATCTTTGAACGCCCACCCAAAATCTGGGAGAGTACAGTTCAAAAATACAGAAGTGGCATGACAGAACTCAGAAAAGTACAAAAAACAGAAAGATATCTCTGAAATGAAGATAAAATAGAAAGAAACACAGAAAACAATAAAATAACAATAAAAAAACAGGGGGGAAAATGAAAAAAAAAGTAAAGGTAATGGAAAATCAAGAGAAAAATTAAGTGTATTACTGAATAAAAGGCAATATAGAAGTCAATCCCATATATATTTGTATATATGTAATTTTATTTTGGTACACACACACACACACACACACATATAATTTATAATAATAGTAATTTTCCTCCTGTGCTGGAAATAACTTCTGCCCCCTAGGACATTGGGAACAACTTCTGTCCCCTAGTCCATTAGAATTTCCCTTATTAGTAAACTTTTTAAAAAATTTATCAATATATAATGTAGTTGATTTTCTTATCTCTTTACCAATTCCTCCTTTTTGCCCTCCCTCTCCCAGCTCTCCTCCATCAGCATTATATCTGTTTAGTTGTCTTAAGTTCAAGGGACTGTTGTCATTGTTTTGTCTTCTTCCCCCTGCCCCATTTATACATTTGTATATTTTTTATTTTGATTAGCTCCAACAAATAAGTGATAACATGCAGTATTTCCCTTCCTGTGCCTGTCTTATTTCACTTAATACAATTTTCTCTAAGTCCATCCATACAGCTGTGAATGGTAGTATTTCATTGTGTAGATATACAACATTTTCCTTATCCACTCATCTGATGATGGACATTTCGGCTGGTATCAACTCTTGGCTATTGTAACTAGTGCTGCAATAAACATGGAGGTACAGGTACCCCTTCAACCTGAAGATTTCCATCCCTCTGGGTATATACCCAGCAGTGGAATAGCTGGGTCATATGGTTTGGCCATTCGTATATCTTCCTTTGAGAAATGCTGTCATCAGCAATCTCACAACAAAGAAAAGCCCAGGACTGCATGGCTTCACTGCAGAATTCTACCAAGCCTTTAAAGAAGGATTAATGGCAATTCACTACAAACTATTCCAAAAAATTGAAACAGAGGCATTCTCCCAAACTCTTTCTATGAGGCGAACATCACCCTGATACCAAAACTAGACAAAGATACTACAAAAATAGAAAACTACAGGCCAATATCCTTGATGAATATAGATGCAAAAATTCTCAATAAAATACTAGCTAATAGAAAACAGAAACACATACATTAAATTATCCACCATGAACAAGTGGGATTCATCCCAGTGATGCAAGGTTGGTTCAACATATGCAAATCAATAAATGTGATATACCACATCAATAAATGTAAAGACAATAACCATATGATTATCTCTATAGAGGCTGAAAAAGCATTTGACAAAATTCAACATGTATTCAAGATAAAGACTCTCTACAAGTTAGGAATAGATGGAAAGTATCCCAACACAATTAAAGCCATATACGATAAGCCCACTGCCAAAATCATCCTGAAACAGGATCGTTAAGAACAGGAACTAGACAAGAATGCCCACTCTCACCACTCCTATGCAACATAATATTGGAAGTACTAGCCAGAGCAATCAGAGAAGAGAAGGAAATAAAGGGCATCCAGATTGGAAAAGATGAAGTCAAACTGTCCCTGTTTGCAGGTGATATGATCGTACATATTGAACAGCTTAAAGCCTCTACAAAAAAACTCTTAGAGCTGATAAATGATTTCAGCAAAGTTGCGGGATACAAAATCAACACACAAAAATGAGTAGCATTTCTATACTCCAACAGTGAACATGCAGAAAAAGAAATCAAGAAAGCTAGCCCATTTATAATAGCTGCCAAAAAAATAAAATACTTAGGAATAAAGTTAACCAAAAATGTGAAAAATCTCTGTGATGAGAACTACAAACCACTGTTGAGAGAAATTAAAGAGGACAAAAGAAGACGGAAAGTTATCCCATGCTCTTGGATTGGAAGAGTTAACCATGTGAAAATGTCCATACTACCCAAAGTGGTATATAGATTCAATGCAATCCCCATCAAATTCTCAATGACATTTTTCTTCAAAATGGAAAAAAAACCAAAAAAAATATCCTAACATTCATATGGAATAACAAAAGGCCATGAATACCCAAAGCAATCCTAAGCAAATAAATAAATAAATAAATAAATAAATAAATAAATAAATAAATAAATAAATAAATAAATAAATAAAAATAAAGTCAGAAGCATAACAATACCTGACTTTAAACTATATTGCAAAGCTGTACCTACCAAAGCAGCATATTGCTGGCATAAAAACAGATGCATGGACCAATGGAACAGAATAGAGAATCCAGAAATCAACCCATACACCTACAGCCATCTGATCTTTGACAAAGGCACCAAGATTACATACTGCGAAAGAGACTGCCTCTTCAGTAAATGGTGCTGGGAAAATTTGACATTCATATGTAGGAGAATGAAACCAGACCCATACCTCTCACCATATACCAAAATCAACTCAAAACGTATTAAAGAATTAAATATACATCCTGAAACAATAAAACTCCTTAAAGAAATCACAGGGGAAACACTCCAGGAAGTAGGATTGCGTACAGACTTTATGAATATAACCCCCAAAGCACGGGCAACCAAAGGCAAAATAAACAAATGGGATTTTATAAAACTAAAAGGTATCTGCACAGCAAAAGAAACAATTAACATAGCTCAAAGACAACCAACAGAGTGGGAGAAAATATGTGCAAAATATACATCTGACAAAGGATTAATATCCAGAATATACAAGGAACTCAAACAACTCTACAGCAGAAAAACAAGTAACCCAATTAAAAAATGGGCAAAGGAGCTGACTAGGCATTTCCCTTAATCGTAATCATTAAATAACATGTTATCTCACTACCGACATGACCTACACTCATAATGTATAGTATATGTGTATACATGTCTTCCTCTTTACACACATCGTGGCCTATACTATACATGGTATTTTATTTAAAACAGTATATTATTCTGGAAATCATTTTGCATTAATACCCATATTAGTGGTTCCAATCTTTTACCATTGTGTATTGTTAAATTATAGTAAACTATATGACATGCAAATCTCAATGAATATTTAGTTTGTTTCCAACTGTTTGGTAAGAAATAAATAACTTGAAATGATGAAGAAAGCTGTAAGTTTAATGGTGAAATGAGATCAATCCTCATTTATTCAATGAGGAAGAAAAAAATGATGTTTAAAATAAAATAAAAATCAAGAAATGGTGATAGCATTATTTAGATATGTGGAGGCAATTTCCATGGAGAGGCAACTTTCATGCAGATATGGAGATGGGCACAGCAAGGGACTTCTGCTTTTTATTATATGCCCATCTGACATTTTGGTTTAAGACATACTTCTAATTTTTAATTAAAAAGATAAGATAGCATTGAAAATAAGGAATAAAAGTGCAACTACTGAAAGCTTAATATTAACTATATTGAGATTGTGTATTAGAACAGAATTGGAATAAATGGCACTAAAATTAAGACTACTTTGTTCTTTCTCCCTTTTTTAAGTGTTCTTTAAGTGACACTTGGCCAAAACTGATTAATCCAAAAATGGTCCGTTTATTACATAATTGTCATTATTTTCTTCAGTTGTTGGATGGTTGACACTTTTTATCTGACCTTGTATCACATCCTGCATTTAATATAGAACTGGATCAGATCCTTGGATATTTATTTCTTGAAAGGTAATTTGGAATCACCTAGTCAAGTTTCAAAATAATTATGTTGTGATTTTGATTTGGGTTTTATTTGTTTATAAATTAAATTAGAGTTTAATCGGTATCTTTATGTTGTTGAAACTTTTCATAGAAATACACATTATAAGTATTACTGTCTGCTTATTAAAAATATAATTTTTATAATTCCATATAGTTTTGTAGAATCTCCTTATATAGACTAGTAAATTATTTCAGTCTGATGAGATTTATTTTCTTGTCGAATCTGTTCTTTTTACTTTAAATTTTAAAATTGGATTATCACATAGTTATATAGAATATGGTTTTGTTTGCATTTTAAGATGGCAAAAATCAGTATCTCAAATAAAAATCTCAATTTGTTTATCGAGTTGGGAGAAAAAAATGTATATGTATATACATCCCTGACAAAATAGCAATAAATAATATTGGTCTTTTATTATCATTTTTTAAGTTTGAATACATATATAGTCATTTTACTTTTTAACAGCTCATGCTCTAGAATAAAGAAATAATATTATAAAATGATATATTAATTTATGATATAAAATACAACATGACATTATGTCACATTGCACTATATCAGATTCTAGTACTTACCATTATATTATTTTTATTCTAGTTTACTTTTCATACCTCTGTGTCACATCTTGCTTCTGGCATTAAGAAGTTTCTATTAAGTTGAAAACATAATCAATATGTTCAACACTATCTATGTTAATCTCTGGCCCTTTCAAATCAAAGGCCTTTTACAAGGTCTTGACTGAGACTCTACAAATTAAATGTAAACAATCATATTTAGCTTGGGTATATATGTCAGGATTGTAGATCAATACTTTACTGAAAAATTTCAGAGATAATACATAATGCAACTGAGTACAGTTCTAGACACATTCTTTAACATGAAGAGGCGATGTTTTTTGTATCCTTGCCTAATGAATACATTCAAGAAAGGCACAAGGACATCCTCTCCTGTCTATGATATTGTTTTTCTATCTTTCTTCCTTCACAACTTTGTTCATACTATTTATAACTCTAGCTTATTTTAATTTGAATGAAATAAGTTTTGTAAACATTTTCAAATTATCTAGCATTACCTTATCTTTGCAATTCAAATAACTTGAAACAATAATTTATGTTTAATGATCATTTTCAACATTTTGCAAATGTGTATTAGTAACTTGAAAGCTACCCAAGGTTACTGGTGAAACATTTTAGATGAACCAGTGTTATAATAATGATAGTTGATAAAGTTTCCTTGCCAACATAGGGCATTTTATATTAGTTTTCTTTTTTCTTTTACTTTTTTTTTTTTTAATAAGAAAGCAATTAAAAAATTATAAGGAGATTCTGTTATTTAATCCTAATGGATGTTCGCTTATAATAAGAAAACTTTTAATATTTTACTTTATAAAATCTTCTTTAAGAAAAAGAGTTGTCAGAGATTAACAAAGTGTTCATCCATCAGAACAATGAGGAATTTTATTATAACCTGAAATATCAAATACAAAGATGAATGAAATTCACAATGTTATACTGACTAATCTTAAGATCGATTTAATTTGATTGTTATTTGTCTATAGAGAGACAGATTAGAGTTTATTAAAACACAACTATTTAAAAGACAGCAAAAGATATTGACTGAAATAAAGAATAACTCATTAGCATAAGATATATGGATACATTTTTAATAAAACCAAGAAGTGTCAGTTAAATACATTAGAGTTTCAATGATCATTATAGTTTGAAATAAAAATAACCAGCATTCTCAAATATGTCAACAAGAGTTAGCAAAGTCCGTTAACACAGCTTTACCATTCACGCTGCCACAACCATTTACACAAAAGTTATTACATCTGTATGAATATTTTTAACATCAGAATTTAAAGCTCTAATGTGATTTAACAATAACATATAAATTAAGGAAATACAACAGTAATTTTATTATGCTGCTTTAATCTATCTAGTGATATTGAGAACATTAAAGTTCATCTATCTGTTTAGTCAAAATATGTATATAGAAATATAATTCTAAAACTGGCTCTCTCCTTAAAATGGCAAAAGAGAATAATATTTTGAAACATCTTTGAAAAAGACAGCTTTTACTGACAATGTAAAAATTGAAAATTGTTCACAAAATGAAATACGATACTTTAATTTTTTTCCCTAACATAGAGTTAAAAATAAAAAGTACATGAGGTTTTTAGAAGAATCAGAAATACATAAACGAGAAAACATGTTTCATCTTAATTCTTACAACAAAGTTTATTATTGCAATGTTAGAAATCTTTGTATTAAAAGTGATTTTCTTCAAAGGTGAGTCCACAGAAGATCATCTTTATCAGACTTTAAGAAAAACTAAGAAGTACCAAGATAGGCATATGAAGTCAGAGCACTTTCAATTTAAGTTTCAGAATCTAGTATACCCAAGTTTTATAGGTCTCAGGAGATATTTCTTCAGCCAAAAAAGTAGTGGCCTTAAACTTTATGTCTCTAAACTGAGAAGAAAGCCAGTTAATAAAACTTACCCTGTACTTTCACAGATCCTGAAGTTCTCAATACATGTGTTCTTTTTTTAAAGGTCTCTTTGAAAGGACGCACATAAGAAATCAAATAAAATAAGGAAAAAATCAGAGAGAGAGAGAACAAAATTAGTTTGTTTAAATAAACCACAATATTGTTTTTTCTACCATTCGTACACTTGAAGTAACAAACAATTTAAGAAGTTCATTCCTTAACAAGTATAACCAAATAGTACAAAATGACCAATTAGGTCAAAACTGTAAAATCTGAATTAAAGGCGAGATGAAGTGAGAGCTCATCTCACTTCTCCATGTGAGTACTAAGGATATGAAAGGAGTGAATTCTCAGCAAATTAAAGGGATTCTGGGCAAATGAAAAGGAAAAATGAACATAGGTCATATTCTTTTAAAACTTTTTCATTAAAGCAAGGGAGTTTTGTAAGAAAAATCTATATTTGAGAGACTAGAAAAATACATGTCCTTGAACTTAATATTTCAACAATGAAAACTGAAGAAGAAAAAGTTTGAACTTGGTAACTGAAAAAAAATCCATAAAATTCTGCTTCAAACATATAAAATTGTGTTAAAGTGCAATTTTAAATTTAAGAATAAATATAGATGAATTCTCACATAACTTAAAAAGCTTATATAAATGCATTTGTAAACTTATAGTCTATGACAATTGTCTTAAAATTAAATTAAGAGAATTTAACAAATTTATTTCGGGGGCAAAGTTACAAATAGTTAAAGACTAAAGAAAAACTGGTTCATATAGTATTTGAGGTAAGTAAACTATAATTATCTAATAAAAATTATTACTTCTTTAAAATGATTTATTGTATTTAAGGTCCTATAATTGTAAATAACAAAAACTGTGATCCTGAAGCCCTAAAATCAGAAATAGAAGAGCACAATGGATTTATAATAATCTTTGTAACCAAAAGAATCTGAATTCAAATCTAATTTTGAAGTTAAATAGATAAGAATCTATTGGTTTACCTAAACTCACAGAGACTTAGTTTGTCTTTCTATAAATTGGGGAAATTTTCATAATTTTACAGTATTTCTTAAAGTAATATAGAATAACATGGGCAAAGATCTGATTATACTCCAAGTAGCTGGATAACCTAAAAGTAATGGATAAATTCCTAGAAACATACTACCAATCAAGACTGAGTCATGATGAAACAGAAAACCTGAACAGACCTATAACTAAGAAGAAGATTGAATCAATAATTGAAAACCTCCCATCAAAAACAACAAAAAAATACCAGGACCAAATGGCTTCACTGGTAAATTTGACTGAACATTTAAAGAAGAATTAAAGTTAATTATTCTAAAACTAATCTAGAAAAATTTAAGAGTAGGTAACACTCGCAAACTCATTTTGTAAAGAAAATATACCCTCACATCCAATACCAAAGATAGTAAAAGAAAACTACAAGGCAATACCCCTACTGAGAATAGATGTAAAAATCTTCAACGAAATACTAGCAAACCAAATTCAACAGAACAATAAAAGAATCATACTCCATGACCAAGTGGAATTTATCCTACCATCCTGGCATGCAAGAATGGTTCAACACATAAAAATTAATCAATGTAATACATCATATTAACAGAAGGAAGAATAAAAATCACATGATAATCTCAATAGATACAAAAAAAAAACATTTGACAAAATTTAACAACCTTTCATAATAAAAACACTCAACAAACTAGGAATAGAAGAAAATTACTTCAACCTAATATAGGCCATATATGAAAGGCTTATAAGTCACATTGTACTCTATGGTGAAAAATAAAAGCTATTCCTCTAAGAGCAGGAACAAGGAATGGATGGTCACTCACCATTTCTATTCAACATAGTCCAGGAAGTCTTAGCCAGAGCAATTAAGTAAGAAAAAGAAATAAAAGTCATCAAAATCAGAAAGGAAGAAGTAAAATTGATCTATTTTTGCTGATGACATGATATTATATGTAGAAAACCCTGAAGGCTCTACCAAAATACTGTTATTACTATAAATTCAGTAAAGTTATAGGCTATAAAATTAACATACAAAAATCAGTTGCATTTCTATATAGTAAAAGCAAACTATCTGAAAAGGAAATTAGAAATCAATCTCATTTACAATAGCATCAAAGAGAATAGAACAGTTAGGAATGATCTTAACCAAGGAATCAAAAGACTTATACAGTGAAAACTACAAAACACTGAAGAAAGAAATTATCAAAGATATAAATAAATGGAAGAAAGAAATTATAAAAGATATAAATAAATGGAAGGAGCATTTATGATACTAACCCATAATCATGGATTAGAAGACTTAATATTATTAAAATGTCTATACTATTGAAAATGATTCACAGATTTAATGTAATATGTATGAAAATCCCAGTGGAAGTTTTACAGAAATAGAAAAAAACAATCCAAAACTTCATATGAAACCACAGAAGACCCCAAATATCCAAAACAATCGAGGAAGAAAAACAAATCTGAATATTTCACACTTTCTGATTTTGAAACATATTACAAAGCCATAGTCATTAAAATAGTATGAATTTGATACAAAGGTAGACATATTTACCAATGGGACAGTTAGAGAGTCCAAAAATAAATCCATGCATATAAGATCAACTGTTCAAGTTTGCCAGGAATACACAATGGAGAAAAATAGTCTATCAAATGGTGTTGGGAAAACTGGATATCTACATACAAAACAATAAAATTGGACCCTTATCTTCCCCCATACATAAAATTAACTCAAAATGGATTAAAGACTTAAACTTAAAACTGGAAACTGTAAAACTCCTAGATGAAAAAGGTAAAAAGCTTTATGGCCTTGGTTTTGGCAGTAATTTCTTGGGAAAACACCAAAAGCACAGGCACCAAAAGCAAAAATAGACAAATGAGACTACCCCAAACTAAAAACCAAACAAAAACAAAAACAGAACAACAAAAACAAAAAAAACCCCTTTTGCACAGGTACAGAAAAGGAAACAATCAACAGAGTGAAAAGGCAACTTAATAAATTAGAAAAAAATATTTTCAAAGCACTTGTCTGATAAGATGTTAATTTAAATATATAAAGAATTTCTACAACTCAATAGTGGAAAAAATGGCATCCAAATGACTTGAAGAAAAAATAAGCAAGGGACATGAGTAGACATTTCTCCAGATATATGAAAAGATACTCAAAATCACTACTCACCAGGATAATGCAAATCAAATCCATAATGAGGTTACCTCACCCCTGTTGGGGTGGCCATTATCAAGACAAAAACAAAATCAAAACCAAAAAAATCAAAAAAGTGTTGTCAAGTGTTTGGAGAAATTGGGACTCTTGCACATTGTTGTGAAGAATGTAGAATGGTGCAGCTGGTATGGACAACAGAATGGAGCTTTCTCCCCAAATTTAAAATAGAACTATCATATGATCCATCAATCTCACATGCTGGGTGCTTATTCAAAAGAATTAAAATAATCTTGAAGAGATTTTTGCACCCCTATGTTTATTGAAGTATTATTCCCAATAGCTAAGGTTTGGAAGCAACCTAAATGTCCATCAACAGATAAATGAAAAAGAAAACGTAGTGTATATAAATAAAATGGAGTATGGTTATTCATCCTTAAAAAAGAAGGAAATCCTGTCACATGAGACAATATAGATGAAGCTGGAAGACATTATGCTCTGAAATAAACAAGTTACAAAAAGACAAATAATATGATTCCATTTATACGAAGTATTTACTTGTCAATCTCATAGTACTGTAGCAGAAAGTAGAATGGTGGTGCTCAGGCATTAGGGGGAGGGGGAGATGGGGAGTTTCTGCACAATGGATATAAAGTTTCAGTTATGCAAGACGAAGAAATTCTTGAGATCTGTTGTACAACATTGTCCTTATAGTTAATAAAATTGTTTTGTTCACTTAAAAATTTGATAATAGGATAAATCTCATGTTATATGAGTTTTTTTAACCAAAAAATAAATAAATAAATAAAAACTCTGCCTTATAAATAGTAACTGTAATAGTAAGAGCAATAATGTACTCTTTAAAACTACCATTGGTTTTTTGTTTGTTTGTTTGTCCTTTTTTTTTGAGACCAGCCGCACCGCGCTCAGCCAGTGAGCGCTGTGAGCACACCAGTCATCCCTATATAGGATCTGAACCCGCGGCAGGAGCATTCTCCCGAGTGTGCCACAGGCTCGGCCCCTACCATTGGTTTTTTGTTTGTTTGTTTGTCCTTTTTTTTTGAGACCAGCCGCACCGCGCTCAGCCAGTGAGCGCTGTGAGCACACCAGTCATCCCTATATAGGATCTGAACCCGCGGCAGGAGCATTCTCCCGAGTGTGCCACAGGCTCGGCCCCTACCATTGGTTTTTAATAGAATGTGAACACTTTGAAAGTAGGAATCATTTGATTTTTTTTTTTTTATTCCGGTGTCTAAAACACTGCTTCAGAAAGGGATTTGTTTGAAGACATATTTGTTGAATTTAATTATGAATGTTAGCTTGGTTTTTATAATGGGACATTGGAAACTAAATAAACTGAAAACATACTAATAAGCTCCAAATGCCATAAAATCTAAGGAATACAACAAACACTAAAAAATCTTTTTATTCTTTGGTTCCTCCAGTTTACTTTCCATGTTTAAATCCAAAGCCACATATAGGAAATGGGGTGACTCTTTTACCAGGAACTCTATCTGCTTTTAGCTCCCTGAATTCCTAAGGACCATTAAAAATAAGAGTTTAAAATTAAATAATTACTTTAGTGATTGGAGATAATTGGCTATTACTGTTAAAAATGTACTGCTCTCCACTCTGGGAACAGAAGTAATTATAGATAATTAATGAATTATATTTCTAGTCCTGATATATATATTCTCCATTCTCCAAGAATCTAATTGAAGTAGTTAACAGGTCTTGTCTGTACATTAGAAATGACTGGAAAACTTAAGAAAAAAAAATAAAAGAAAAATCTTAGCATCATTCCAAATCAGATAAATAAAAACTCTCTAGAGCTTTAGTAGCGAAAATTTCACAGGTGGTTCCAATGGGAAACCAGATTTGAGAATTGATTCAAGGACTTGCCCCAGGGGGGAAGTTTTTAAGAGTCAATTGAACTGGAGCATGTCAGGATGTTCTCTTAAAGGTGAATGAAGAGTTTTCTATATTTCATACCTCCACTAAGAAGGAGGTACAACTGTCAAAGTGCTTCTCTGGATTTTAGAAGCAGCATTTATGATACTTAAAAAGAGTTCTATGACCCATTTATCAGGTAGGGTCTGAAAAGCAGGATTTTCAGCATAACCAGAATAGGATAAAAGTGTTTTTTCCATTTTTGCTATATGACCCAACATATAAATTGTCTAAGATTCCCTTAGTAGATAAAAATGCTTGTGGGCTTTCTAGCATGTCCCAACAAAAGAGATATGTGCACATCCCAATAACTGTGGAATGATACTATGACTTCTACAGCAGAAAACTATACTCCATATGGAAAATAGCTTCATAGTGTGATAGGATACCAAATGACTGTATCCACTCATCCATGTTATAGAACTCATATGATCATGAGTCATGAAGTCAGGCTATGTGTGTTCGGCCTCATCCTGAGCTGGTCCAGAAGATATTAAGTAAATTGCATGAATAAATGGCCTAGATTCCCACATCACCTACTTTTGTTACAATGACATGCTTTCCTTAACTCAAATAATAATTTCCTATGACAACACAGAGGAGAAAATAAATTGAACATAGCCTGCAAACAGATTGGACTAATTCATTAGCATTAGCTGAAATATACAATTGTCACAATACCCCATTCTGGGGTAGATATAAAGAAATGTGATAAAGGGGAATCTTTTAAGTGGGTAGACTTACAAGCCATTCAATTTGTGTAATAGAAAAATGTGGCCTGATCTAGGCATATGCAATTGCTTTTATGCAGAAGAAAATGGCTTGCCTGTGGTTCATGAGTCTGAAAAGAACAAGACTGGAAGATCCAATGTCAAGAGGATCTGGGGAAGAGTTTTGTGAATGGGACCTATGGGAACGAGAACAAGGCATGTGAGTCTTTCTGTACTACTTTAATGTTTTCATAAAATATCCACTGTAGAGGATGGCCTTGTCAACCCAGTGGACAGGTGACTCATCCTGTGAATATCAAGCATTCTTTCTCATCAGCAACTGTAGTGTGAGCACAGAGGGCTCAAGAAGAAAGTGACAGTGATAACAGAAACAAAGCTCTATGATAGATAATTTAGAGATGCAGAAAGCTCATTTGGCCTCGATAAAAATATTGTATGAAACCAAACAATCAGTCATGTTCATTACAAGACAAAACAAAAAAGTAATGTTCCTTTTTGTTTTTTATACTTCCCTTTTGACCTCGTATTCCTGCTTCCATGCTTCTATTGCTTGCTCCAATAGAGTTTTAACATGCAAGTTTTCCCTAAGGCTCTGTTTCCTAGATTATATGAACTAAAACATCAACCATGTATGCCTGAAGAAAATGTTTAAGAACAAATTGTACTGTAAATACTCATGTATATCAAATAGGTAATTAAAATTTATCTTATCATTAGTTATAGTATTTAATTGGTGGTTTAAAGCAGCTGATATATATATTTAATACAAAATGTCTTGTGAAATTAATCTTCTGTAACTGGAGCTCCTTTTTGCCCGCCAAATTAAAATCCCATTCCCCCTATTATCCATTGATCACTAAGGATGCATACGGGAGCCCCAAACACTGAATTATCCTAGTAACATCACTACTCCTCCCAGCCCTTAACATACACAGCCCCATCATTACTGGAACCATTATTATTAACTTGCTGTTGTCAATGACCACAATAAAACAGGTGCTATCATCACTAAGATTCTAATTATCATGTGGTTTTGTATAGCTCCTTCTCCTAACCTTCTTCCTCCTCAATCAACTTTTGAAACCTTTTCACCATGCCTTCTGAAATTTACCACTGGTAATAGTGAATTCCCTTATTACCCAAAAAACATCTCTGAAATTTTTCTTTACTTTGTTGTTTTAACTGAGAAGTAGCTTTCCCTAAGACCCTGCTTCTCCATGGCCTTTCCAGAGTTAGATGTACTCTCACATTCACCCTTGCATACTGGGAGTTTTATAGGTGTCCTCTCTAATCTTACTTAATGTGTCCAGACTATTCTTTCTCTCTCCTCTCTAAAAATTTCAGGTTTGAATTTTAGGATATTAGAATATTTTACATTCTCTTATTCCTAGTCGAAGTCGTGTACTATTTCCAGGACGATTCTTTTTTATTCTATAAAGCCTGTAACTTCTGGCTTATTGTTACTCTCTCAGTCTCTGAGCCTATCAACCTCCTTTGTGATTTCAGGTTCTACCTAGACTCTTGCAATAAACGAGCTTCTCAGTGCTTGGATGATAACAATCTCATCCTCCCTAATATTTCATCCACACACTTCTTTAGTCATACCACAAAATTAGTCATCACCTATAAACAAAAAATTTTGATATATATTTCCAGCATCCCATTTTCTATCAAAATATTTTAGCCCATGCAGAAGTAAATCAAGAAATAAAAGATAGAAAGGAGGGAAAAGCAACAAAATAGCATTAATCCCAGGTGGTTTAATTTTGTTTATAGAAAATCCAAAATAAAATCTACAACTGAATTGCTAGAAGTAATAAGAAATATTAGTTTTCTAGGTATGTGTTATTAAAAATAACCACTTGTTTTATTTTGGCAGCAAGTAGTTAGAAAATAAAAGAAGATAAATATTTAGGATAATAGCATAAATGTACGCATTTAAAAATAAGAATTTATGCAAAAAATAGATGTACAAAATTTAGATTTTTTGTGAAAGACATTAAAGAAAATTTACATATAAAAAAAAGGCTGTCCATGAACTGGAAGACAATATTGTAAAGATGTTAATTTTTTCCACATTTATCTAAGTAGCTTGCCTTTAAGTTGTAGATGTCATGAAAATTGTGCATATAATTTCTGCCTTAATATTATTGTCCCCCAAATAGTCACAAGGCCAGATTTTTATTTAAAAAGGAAAAATTGATCTGGGGGCTACAGTTTTCAGACTACCAGAAGACTTTGATTTATACTTCAAGACTGTAAACGTGAGAATTTTATCACTGTCGATAAATAATTTGTCTCCATGGGAAAAATATTAAATCTGAAACATTTCTATTAGTTAAATCTGATTTTTTTTTTTACTAGAACAAACTAAAAATTCAGGTTATCTAACAAGTAGACACTTTATTACTTTCTGAATAATTAATTCAGTAACTACAGAAAATAAATTTTCAAATCATAAAAAATGAAAAGTGCAATACCATGTTTTCTTCCAGAAAATAGCAACTTATCTGCAAATTACCCCTTTGATTTATATATAAAAAAATTGTACATAGACACAAAGCATAAATAATTGGTTTAATAACAGTATATTATCTTCTGTTACTTTATCATCACTTATGGTTGGTGAGAAATTACATACACTTTTTTGTTAAGTTTTATTTATATCACTATGTAATATATACTCAGGAAAAATAGGATACTAAGTGATTCTGGTTTTAGTTAAACCTAGTTTAACTTGTTTGCTGGTGATATACTATATAAACAGGTGCCATAAATGAATACTTCAATTTCTAAAATTGGGAATAAGCTCCATATAACATGTATAATTTTCAATATTGTAAATGGCCAAATAATTTTTCGGTCAATTTCTGTTCACTATCAATAGTATGATGTAGCATCTTAAAAAATCATTGGTGAGACATGACTGTGATGGTATCCTACAATAATTCATCATTAGAACCACTGTGATAAGAGCTGTCCTTGTGATGATGCCTTGGTCTGATTCATAAGCACACATTTAGTGCATACTTGCTCCAAAATTAGGAAGGCTCCTTGAGGAACCCAAATAAGCAAAATTGTGTGAATGATAAGAAAGACTCTATGTCCAATTGCTCTACAGTTATTCATGCAAACAAAAGTTGAGTTCAGAGACAACTGTATAAGGGTCATTGGAGAAAAGCTTCCTATACTGTGTGCTGTTTTCTGGTTGAGTCATATTTGAAATTTTTCATTTTAAATATGACTAAGAAAAGAGGAATATAAAATTATTCACTGAGAATATTTCCTAAAATGCTTCAAATTTTCTCATGCCAAGGAATTCTACTATATTTAAGATAAAATTTGACTAATTTTTTTTCTTCTACAGTATTTAAACAAATTTAGTAAATTGTTTGTCGGTGACAGAGCCAGGACTCATATAGAGGACAATCTAAATCCAAAGCCAATGTTTAAAATTATTATTCCCTACAATCTCTCAGCAGTAGGGTAAAGAAACTTATTTGGTTTTTCTTTTTTGCTTTCCATTGGAATATTTTATTAGTGCAACATCTGGAGGTTAGTATTGAATGAACTATCTCAGGTTACTAGAACTATTTTGACATCAACTCCTTGTTTGATGAACTTCTTGGACTATAGTAGACAGCTTTGATTGTTAAGTGGGCCTCTTGAGTGGTAGGAAGGAGGGAAAGACTCTTATGATATCTTTTCTGCTCTAGAGGTCCCATCCTTCTGTAAATACTGCCAGCAGGGTTCAAGGGGGAAAAATTTGAGAAATTTGTCAGTTTGCTGAGGAGTTGATGCCTGTCAAACTCACAGTGAATCTATTTACTTCATTTTTTTAATAGGTGCTTGCTTTTCAATGGTCTGAATTATTCCTTCCTTTCTTTATTTAAAATATTAAACATTTTCTATATGCCAATAACTATGCTAAAAGCTGAGAATAATGGGCTTGGTCCTCGGCTCAAGGGTCTCACAATTTAAGAGCAGAAAATTCCAACAATATGAACAATTATAACATGAACACTTTAGTGCCAATTAATACAAAGAAGACTTTGCTTTCAAAAATTTAAATTCATAGATTTTGTAGTAAATAGATGGCCATTTATTTTCTGTTTATATATCGGATATTACTTTTATTATATCAAGCTGAGTATTTTGTTTTACCATAAGAATATCCAACTGTTGCATTTTTGGTAAGTTGGCTCTAAATTTCCACTAAGATATTGAAGTAGTGTTGTGATTTCCATTGTCACCACAGGCTGTAGGATGACCAAGGTATCAGGTCAGTAATAGTATAGAGATGACTCCGTAGGATAAGGAGAGAAACAAAGACTAGTTACACTTTTAAGTTAGTAAAATGGCTATATTTGTTGTCTTTAAGATGCTCTCTGCTATATGTTCTCAAAATAACTAATTAAAATGTTTATAATATTTTGTTGCTGCAAATATTAGTTTGTCTTTACCTTTAGACTGATCTTTCTGTTCCACTCATGCCTTTTACAGGTCTTTCAACACAGCAGCCAGAAAGGTTAAAATGTTAAGTTAGTCAATGCCCTTGGCCCAGAATTCTCCAGTGGCTTCATATTTTGTTCAAGTAAAAGACAAATACTCCATGGTGGCCTGCAAAAATGCACATGATCTCCTACACCTCTATCCTCGTGGCCTATGACACATTTCCTTGCCCTCAATACCCAGGCATACTCACCCCTTTCCTCGTCCTTGGCCATTCAGAGTGAGCATTCTCTCAGGGCCTTTGCATGTGCCATTCCTTTGATCAGGAAGATAATATGAAAATAAGTTGGTAAATGTTTTCCACAAAGCCAACAGTAAATTGTATCAACTTACATGGCACTAACAATTACATGTTGCAGAACCAAAAGACATTTCTATAGACTATCAATTAAATATAAAAATAAATTTTACTAAGCCATACTAGAGAAAACACTGAACGATCTCTATTTCGCAAGGAAATACCATAAGATTTTTACTACGAATGAGCAAACACAGTATATAGCCAGAAAATATAGAGAAAAATTACTATCGAGGTGAATCAGGCACTTGAGTATATTATATTTATATGCAAATCTATTTATTTATAAAATTTAAAATTATCGAGTATGTCACTTTTCTAGATTTTAGCATGTGCTGTATTTTCAGCATAATTAAATTTATAATTGTTTGTGTGTCAAGTCCCACAAAGCCGAGATCTGCTCTGCTCTTAACTGACACAAAAACATCAACACCACCACCAACTCTTTTTTAATCCAGGTTCCCTGAACAGCATAAATAAAATGAGACCCTCACTTATTTCTGTGTTTCTTACCCCCCCACCATTTTCTTTTTCTAATATTATCATATTTGAAAATCCTATAAATATTCAATCTGTGACATATTATTAAAATTGAAATTACAGAACATCAAGTTGAAAAATACTTTTAGAAACTTGTGTTAAACTTCCTTATTGATAAAAAATAGAAGAAAGAATTCCCATCTATTCTAGCTATGTTTTTTGGGTTGGGAAATGAATATATGTTAAACACACCATTGTTTTTTTATTAATCTTTGCATTCCAAAGTGTACTATATTTGAAATTATAAACAAATATATGGTTAAGATTTTAGAGACAATATATTTGTTCTTTTTCTTCTGTGTAGTACCAAGTTTCCTAATAATTACCAATCATGTCTTCACATTTGGCTAATTACTTTGAGAACACACTGAGTTCTAGTAGGAAAGATGATTTTCCTTCAGTGAAATGACGAGTGTACCGTTTTGCTCTTAGTTAAGTGACACTTGCATGTTAACATTAATCAGCGACAATTAACTTTAATATTTCAGAAAAGTTTCTATGTTAAGCCTCCCAAGGAAAGCTAGCTAGAGGGAAAAGGGATGCATTCAGTGGCAATATATTTCATGTTTGCTTTTAGTTAAACTTTATGTCATTTAACATTTACAGAATAAAAAATGTCATGGTGAGTATAAATCAATAAAAATACATAGTTTTAATCTTTTATAGGTTGCTGAGTGCTAAATTAAACACACACTAGAAATAAAAGCTCAGAAACACATTTTTCAATTTAGGATAAAATTCCATCTGGACAGTGAGGAAAGAATTTTTGATATTTTTATATACTTGTCTAATAATATGTTGGTTTTATAATTTGACTCTATTTATAGGAAGTAATAACATTACCATGATATCTGATTATACTGGTACTTTGCTAGTCCCCCAACTCTTACTTGAATAAAATAATAGTCTGACCATGGCAAAATGTCTAGCTATTTCCTAAGTTTAATACTCATGTTGAGAATTTGATGTTTATCTATTTTTTATTGGTTTACACTATTTTTCTTTTTTCCTGTCATACCATGCTTATTGACAATGTCGAAATTTACCATACCCCTGTGATTCTGGAAAACAGCTATGGTTAAAGAATCCCACCACCATCACCCTTTTGTGAAAGATAGCTTACTGCAAGGGATGAAACTTCCTCATAAAATTTCGAGATGACCCTCTTTTTTTAATCTATGAACAGCTAGACACAGACCCTCCAAATTTCTATTGACTTATACATTATTAGCTAAGTAGTTTTGTCTCTGCTGATAAATTGGAAGAAAATGTTGATTAACCAATGTTTGGTTAAGATTTTCTCCTTCCCTTGAGACCCCTGAATGTTAGCTAACCTCAACCTGAGCCAGCATACAGCCTCTTCTTAAAATTCCCTCCTGGAGAATTGACTAGCCTCATCATAGAACATTTTCTGATCTTCTATGCAATCATGCCACGTTTTCATTTCAACTTCCTACACCTTGATTCATCCTGGGCTTGATTATTTCTCTCTATAAAAGAAAAATATTTTTTACCTAACTCTTGAGTAATTTGCAGATTTTATATTTAGAATGGTCTTCTTACTGCAGTAGCCTTTTCTAATAAAGTCTCTCCTTAAGTCCGGATTTGTTTTTAATTCCGCATTATATAACCTGTTTACATCAGGAAAGTTCTCTGATCGGTGTATGGGAACTCCCTGTACTATTTTTGTATCTTTTCTGGTAAGTCTTTAGCAAATACAAGTTAAAAAACAAAAAGATATCTCTTAATTTATACATTATAGGCCTCCTGGAAGAATTTTTTCATAAAACAAGTAAGTTGCTTATGCTGAGGGAAAAAAAAAAATAAAAGATAAGAAACTCAGTTTAAATTATGACCTTTTGATATTTAGTCAATACTTACACGAAGACATTGATCAGGGGAGTGGTCAAAAGCTGTTTTCCAGGTGATTATCCCATGTCAGTTCTTGGGGCAGCTCTTTTACACTTGACTATAACCCAAGATCTGCTTCAACCCTTTTTAGATTGCTTTTCTATTGGAAACTTTACAGGGTCTTGTGATCACATATGATAAAATTTCAAAAAAGCTGTTTTAAAGGGAAAACTGATAATACATATGTGAAAAACAGGTAAACAAAAGCAGAGTTTGATTTTTAGATATGTAAAGGTTTTAACTTATTCAAAAGAATGTAACACTCAGTGTGTGTGTATATATATATATAGAAAGTGTGAATTCTTTTCCAACTACTCCTGAGTACTGACAGAGATTCTCTCCTTGACCATTTTCCACTCAGGCACCCTTGAACTCTCTTCTGAACTAGGCCTTCACTGTTGAGTTTCCAGGTTCATCTCTGTGTTGTTCAGTCTTAGCAAGTATTCTGCTAAGTCATTTTAGCCACAGTCTCCCAGCCTTGACATCTGGTCACCCTTAATATCTCATCATGCTCCTCATCCTCCATCATTCCGCAGGTGAGGTCTGACCACCCTGACCTGTCTTCAGAAAGCATCCTGTTAGGTCAATTTAGCCAGAGTCTCTCTTCACTCCTGATGTCCCTTTAGTAATTTTTCATCCACTGACCCCCACCCTGTTCTTTGGCTATAAATTCCCACTTACCCATTCTTTATTCAGAGTTCAGCTCATTCTCTCTCCCCCATTGCAAAACCCCATTATAGTGACCCCCTTGAACAAAGTCTGCTTTACTGTTCTTTAACAAGTGTCATGAATATATATATATATATATATATATACACACATACATACAATACAAAAATCATTTTCCTGGGGCTTATGTAATATCCTCTTTTCTTTTTCTTCCTGTTTCACTGTCCATTTCTTAGTCCTTTGCTGGCCGTTTCTCTAGTCAGCAACATTACGTGATGCCCTTTGTGTCAGTCTTAGGCCACCTCCATTTCCACACATCTTGATGCAAATGCCACCTTCTCTACCAACTGCATTTTGTACATTCCCACATTTTAGCACTTTACGTTGTGTGTGTGTGTGGACATATTTGGTGTTGTTTTACACATATACGACTGTAATTCAAAAAGTTCATGGAAAAGTAGAATTAAAATATAATGCTAATATTTTAATGAACATTTTGAAAACCTCTTGTATATTGTGGAATTTTAGGAATGATTTTTAAAACAATAGAAATAGAAAAAGTTTCAACCACTACTGCTATAATAGGGTTTGTGTTCTACATATTTCTTAGCTACAGTTTGTTTTAAAATTTAGGTGTTTTTTTTTTTTTTTTTAAGAATACATGACAGAAAAGAGATCAGTGGTTGTCAAAAGTTGGGGGGAGGAGGCATGAATAGATGGAACACAGAGGATTTTTAGGTCAAGTCAGAGGAACTATTACCAAACAATGGGCTCACTACCTGATACCCACAGAAAGCTAAACTTTGACACTGGTTTTTGTTAGAATAACGAGTTTTATTTTGTGGCTGGCCAGCAAGGAGACAGGAGGCTATGCTCAAATCTATCTCCCTGATCTGGAGTTGGGTTAAACTCTTATGAGTTAGGGGAACAGGTTAGTATGCGGAAGTGCTGGTCGGGCAGATTTTGATTGGGTGGGCTTTAAGTTTGGCCATTTTATGGTTAGGTGTGGGATGGTGGGTTTCAGCACCAGAACTGCCTCGACAACAGATTCCTTGCTTCTGAAAGGACTCTGGCAGTTCTGATTTTGGTCATGTTCTGGCTTTCTTGGTTCTGTGCAGAGGATCCTAGTTCCAGGGGCTATTTGGAAGTTAAGGCTTTTTTACTGCACATGCCTGGGATGCATGACTTGCAAATTTTGCCTCTGCTCAATCAGTAAGAAAGCTTAAGCCATGGTTAAAGAATGGACCTGGTTTGAATTGGTTACATGGTTACAAAACTACTCTGTATGATTCTATAATGGTGTATGCATTTCCAAACCGACAGAACATACAATACCGAGAATGAACCCTGATATAAACTGTAGACTTTCAGTGACATTTATGTGTCAACACAGGTTCATTAATTGTATTAAATGTACTACTCTGGTGGGGGATGTTGATAATAGGGACAGCTGTTCACATGTGTGGGCATGGGGTAAATGGGAAATCCCTGAATTTTCTTAATTTTGCTATTAACCTAAAAGTGCTCTAAACAAATTAGGTTTTTAAAAAATAATGAATGCAGACAGTAGATATTTACTAAATCCTATTTAATACAAATTAAATAAAAATTCTCACTATAAAAATAATATAAATTGTTCAAATTAGAAAAGCTTTAAAAGGTCACATACAGTTTACTTAAAATTATAAAAGCTGATTTATTATTATTTTGTTATTATTGTTCACTTTGTTTTCCTAATGTAATAGAAAGAAAGGTTTTAATAGTAGAATATTCTCTGCCTACAGACTTGTGACTGGCAGATAAGAGGCAAATTGATAATGAAAATAGAAAATAGAAAGTAAACAGAGTGCTTGGAGCCAGGTCCAAATAATCCTTGAAGAGAGAGATTTCATAAAATATTATTTAATATAGGAAAGCCTGGGTTGAGAGCCTCTAAAGTTCTGCATTTATGTCTGGCCTGAGGTACTTCCCAAAGGAATTCCTGATGGAATGTAACAGGATCTTTAAAGCCTTAAGTGGTAGGCATTTAACTCAAGAGTCTCTAAGCCTCTACCAGGAAAAAACTCAGGAAGCAATGTCTGCATAGTGGATGGCAACTCCTGACTTCAAACTTTAAAACTTATTTAACATAATCTTACCCTAATCATTATTCAATATATTTTGCTAATTAAATAGCAATAATTTAATACCAAAATATCTCTTTGGAATATCAAAATGCCTAGAAAAACGACAGGAGTTTGTTTGCCCACCAACCATTTTAAAACCTAAATTTCTAAAATTTGATCTAAGATTTAATTTAAAACTAAATGTATGAGACCCTGAAGAATACAGGAAAAGGAAACATATGACAGAAAGTAATTTTTTTAACCATACGAACACAATATTAAGTTGAATTGAAAAGGAGAATTGGAATGAAACATTTTTGTGTTTCTAAGAGTTGCAAGCTGAATAAAGTAATGTGAAACTATTAAATAAGGTGACCTGACCTACTAAAAGCAATTTAAATTGCTAAAGAAACATTCAGCACTTTTCACGTGTAGAGAGAAGGAATTGTATTCCAAAGGGTCAGTTATGTCAGAAAGACTAAAACATATGGGAGAATATCAGAAAATTGCCCTTTGGATACTTAATCGAGAGTATTAGAAACGACCTTGTGTCTAGTGAATCTAATCTGTAAAGATTCGGTCAGCTCGCACTGGTGAGAATAATACAATTTTTACAACATTAATACCTAGTTATTTTCAGCCAGCAGGCAATTCTTTTTTTTTTTTTTTTCTGATAGAATAGGTGTTTTGTGGATCCTGTTTTAATTTGTGATTACAGAATATATCAGTGTTTGAATTTCAAATCTGAGAAAAACGTATCATGAAAAGATAGATTTATATATTAACCCTGAATATATAATACCTTATTCTAAGAAATATTTATGATACAAAATTAGTTTTGGTCTTTGTCAGATAATATGAAGGTACTTCAAAAAGTTCATGGAAAATGGAATAAAAGATAATACAAATTTTTCCATGAACTTATTGAAGATTCCTTCATATATTGATAATCATATTTCAAATGACCAGGAAGTAATATTCATTAAAATTTTATTCTAAGAGAAATATTTTTATTCTAAGATAAAATAATGAGTTGTAAAATACGTAATAATATATCTACCCAGAAAAAGAATCAGAACAAAAAAACAAGAGTAATAGAAATGAAAATTTTTCATGACAAATATCTATTTCATAATGCACTCCTGCGAAGGTAATTGTTGAAGCATTCTTCATCTAAATGAGAACAGCAAATAGAACATCCTAAATATCAAATACTGGGTTTCTCTGTTTTATTACATAAGGCAAGAGATGTGATTTGAAATATATTTACCATACCAAGACATGTCTAGCTTTTTCAAATTCAATTGTGCTTGCTAGGTTATGATTCTAAAATTGTTTACTGTTTAGAATTGACTCAGGTGATATCTCAGAATGAATGCAACTTTATTTGGAATACTAGACTATAAGCTCTGGTAAGGTCAGGGACTTCTGTCTATATCTAGAGACCAAGGAAATGGCACGTGCAAAGCAGTTTAATTGTGAATACTTGTCTGAGTCTAGTGAGACAGAGCACACACACAAAGCAGGGTTATTACTTACAGATGGGCAGCAAGGAAAAACAGAAGACTAGGATTCATGACGAGCTGGTCCTCCAAGGCTCAGGAAAGCTGTACAGGGAAGATGGAGTCTCATCTGTGCATGCCCCTCTTGCACTGCAGCTGAGGGCCCCAGAAAGCAGCCCACCCTGAGTTTTATACCTCAGGGACAGCTGGAATCACAGGGATAAAGCAATGAAGGACATTCTGTTTTTTAGGTGGAACTGGAACATAATCTGGCTGTTCCAGCCAGTCCTTCCCTATCTCAGGACACTGCATTCCCAGCATATTCTACAGTTATTCTTGAGAATCATATGTGAAAATGGGGGGAGAAATAGGCTGGTTCAAGGTCACACAGAGAAATGTCCTGCAGTAGGTATTCAATAATTATTGGTTAAATGTATGGAGTAAATGAATAAATTTTAAATATGTATAGATTGCTCTATAATAGTAATGTTTTCTTTTTTGTCTTCAAGAGAGTTCACATGAAAAGATTTATCATCATGTAATGATAGGAAAAAAAGGAAGATAGTATAGTTTCATTCTGACCTTGGGCAAGTCACATAGCCATCTGAGTCTCAGTTTCTTCATTTTTAAAATGTAGCTCATGTTAATTTAAAAAAAATTCAATCCTGTCTTTCTGGGTCTTTCAAGCATATGTGTGAAGTTACCTTATTAACATAAATCTCTAAAAACTTGGAAAATATACCCAATTTAAATGTTCTTGAAATTAAAACTTAAAGTACAAAATTTAAAAAAAATCATTATTTGTTGCACAGGATAACTCTGTGTGTGTGTGTGTGTGTGTGTGTGTATGCTATAAAAATTTATCTAAAAAAATTATTTAACTTTAACTGGTGTAAGGCTAGATCATTTTTTATAAAAAATATGCTTGCTTGGCATTTCTTTGAATGTTAGCCTAAGGTTCAAAAGGCAGTTTTTAAAATAGTTAATTTTTATATCCTGTCCCACATTTCTCATCATGACGGCCCTGGTTTCTTTGATGGAAGTATCTACATTTGTAGAAAAAAATGCCATATCAGTTCTAGTATTATTAATTTTCCAATTTGTCATTTAGTACATTTTATAAAGAACCTAGCATTTCAGTTATTGAAATAACCTACTTAACTTCACATTCATAACTTCACCTACATGATTTTTTACATCTGTAAGTAGATAGAAACAAGCACTTTTTAATTCTCTATATAAGACCTGCCTTCAAGGTCAGTGAAATTACTATATTCTTCATATAGTGCTGTGATTGATTATCTGTTTTATAAGTGTTGTCCTAGTTGACTCTAAAGGGCAGTCACACTTCTTAAATTTATTTGTTTCAGAATGTAAGTATGATTTTGTGGGAGTTCAATGGAAAGAAAGATAAACATCTACACTGTAAAAATGAATGTACCCATATCTCAATAAGGCCATAGTCTCCTTAGTCTGAACAAGCAGATCTTCTCTATCCTCTGTTAATGATGGGACTCTTGGAGATTTAGAGGGAGTTACACATAAAAACACATATATAAATGCACATAGGCACATATGTGTATACTAGGAATAGAGTGATGGGTGAAAGAAACCTGATCCCTGACATAAATGGCAGCTCATAGTTTCCTGTGAACGACAAACATTAAGCAAATTACATACTTATTTGTTATTGTAATAAATTCTATAAAGGACAAGTACAAGATGCTTAGAAAATATATATCAAGAGTATCTAGTCTAGTCTTACTAGAAGGGAAGACTCCCCTTAAAAGAAGTGGCTTCCAAATTAAGATTTACATTGATTCTTATTTTGTGATGCAACTATCACAGATTTTTTTTTATGGCTATATGTTATCTCCTTTCTCAGTTTTCATTGAAATTTCTTTATCAGCACTCTTCACAATAGCCAAGAGCTGGAATCAGCCCAAATGTCCATCATCGGATGAGTGGATACGGAAAATGTGGTATATCTACACAATGGAATACTACTCAGCTATAAAAACGAATGAAATACTGCCATTTGCAACAACATGGATGGACCTTGAAAGAATAATATTAAGTGAAAAGAGTCAGGCAGTGAAAAAGAAATACCACACGTTCTCACTTATTGGTGGGAGCTAAAAAAATAAACAAATTAATTTTCCCACAAACACACACACAAAAAACCGGGGGGTGGGGTGGGGAAGAAGATACAACAACTATACTTTCATGAAGGTGTTACAACAAGCAAACG
>NW_007727196.1:19498-26723 GCF_000696425.1 Galeopterus variegatus | reverse complement strand
AAAAGAAATTCCACATGTTCTCACTCATTGGTGGGAGCTAAAAAAACAAACAAATTAATTCACCCACATACACACACAAAAAACCGGGGGGCGGGTGGGGAAGAAGATATAACAACTATACTTCTATGAAGTTGCTACAACAAGCAAACGGAAAGGACATTCTTGGGGGGGAGGGGAGAGCGGGAGGAGGGAGGGAGGTGTCGGTGATGGGCCATAATAATCATATACAGTGTATATTGACAAAATAAAAATTTAACGAAAAAAAATAGTAATATATACTTAAAAAAAAAGAAAAGAAATTTCTTTATCCGAATTGAGTAAAAAGAATCCATTCAAAAATATTATTCTTGTAAGCCTTTAAAGATAACACTTTACAGAAACATTGAAACTTTCATTATCAGGGGAAAGGAAACAAACAAACAGTAAAAGATTTTGTGTTTTACCATTAGAAAGACTTTGGAAATAAATAAATGTCCGCTAATGGTCTAGATTTTGGTGGCAAATCTAGACCATTAGTAGACACAATAGTTCCATGATAACAATCAGTAGAAAGACCACATTATTCCATAATTGACTCATTATTTAAATACGTGCACTATTAATTTTATACTTCTTTTAAGATACTTCTTTTCCTCTTTTTTCTTAAAATTGTAACTCTACTTCCTGAAACTTTTGCATACCTGTTTATATACTCAGTTTATAAATGGTTATTTGGAAAGGATATACATTTCCTGCGATTTTCCCTAGATCATTTACTTCCACTATCTGAAGATTTACTGTTGAGTGGTTCATGACATGTTTATATGCTTTAGGACTACATGTGTACTTTGATAACAAAAACTGAAACACTAGTTCTCTATTTCATTTATCCAATTCATTAGAAGTATAGCCATTATTTCATCACATAGATTTATTTCAGTTATTAAGAATTCAAACTCACTAATCATGAATAAAATTGAATGGACATTTGTATAATTAGTGAATCAAATTGTATTATTTTACATGTTTTTATTTAAGTGTTAGAATGTAAAGCTAAACTAGTGGGAAACAACTTTTAAAAATAATTTATTTGCCATTATTTTAGAATAATCCAGCAGAAAAATAAATATATATTTATTTTTTATAACAATATAAATATATTGTTTTATAATTGTAAAAATGTTAACAAAATGAATTGCTTTAGCTGATGGACATAAATGACTGAAAATGGTTTTTTAGTAAGTATAGCAGTTCGGTGAGATGACAGGAATAGCTTGAAGCACATTTGCATCTGGATGAAGAACAAATTGATTCATGTTCTCAGCAGTTACTCTAATTCCTAGTTTTCTTCTCTCCCTATATGAGGTGATTAAATTATGCCCTCCTGACAAATAGTCTCTTTAAGCAGGGCTTCATTTAATGAATGGGATGAAATAGCACTAATAGGAGATATGGGGTCATTTTTCACTTTCTCCAAACTCCATTCTCTGTGTGGAACAGGGGCTGTCTCACAAGGGTATGCGTACTTGTAAGTCCTTCTGATGAAGAGAAAGTGCAGGCTTAGAAAGGCTTCTTGTGCACTGATCGTACATGACAGACAGGGTGTGATTACAGAACATCAGTGAACAGGGTCAGGCTCTTCAGAGTCTATGAGACAAGTAAAGTCTCTTATCAGAACAGTTCTCATTGTTTGGGTGCTCTGCTTTTGGACCAGTGAACTTGGAGAACTTCATTAGCAGTCAAAACCATGTGTAAGGATCTGAGAAATGATTTTTCAATAAGAGTGAAGAGAGGTGGACTTAGATCTTAATTAGAAACATACGTAAGATAATGTGTAGGATGAAAGGTATTCAGAGAATTGGCAAATACAGTGAGGAGAGATTATGAAATAGATGACACTTTTGATGGCATCTGATGCTCTCTGAATCAGGGCTAAGAGATTTTTAACTCAATAGATTAATTTTCTCTGAGACTAAACTCTATACAAGCAATTATGATAGGCGCAGTTCCTTAAAACAAACACCAAAAGCATGGACTCCTATAGAGTTTAGGATCTGCTGAAGAAAATTAACTTTTGGAATAGTAATTATACAATAATAAGAGATATGCAAAGGACATAAGCACCATGTTATAGGAAGTATGTCTGATGGTCAATGTATATCCAGGGCCCCGCACACTACTTAAACACTGTATATATACAGTGATATTTGTTAATGAAATGGAGGTATTAAGGCCACATTATAATATTAGACTTTAAATGCCATGCTGAGAAGTAGCAGTGGTGGAGGAGGTAGTGTTTGGTTATCTTTTGAATTTGTGGACAACTCCGTTATGGCTTCTGATGTCTTGGCTCATGCTGAAGGGCCATTTAATGTCTGATGTCAGGGACATTACTGTTTGCATTGACTCCCGACTTCTTCTCATTGGGTGGTATCACTACAGTAATCCCTGGAGTTACCCATGGTGTGGAGCTGATCTATTTGTGTGTGTGTGTGTGTGTGTGTGTGTGTGTGTGTGTGTGTGTGTGTGTGTGGTTTGACAGTACCATTCCCTTAACCATGTTTGGTTTCATGCTTATATATCTCCTAAAAATGCTAATTTATGTACTGACTCAAAATTATAAAGCAGAAAGAAGAAAGGAAGGAAGGAAGAGTGGGTCAAGTAATGAAAACATCCAGAGCACTATTAGAAGGCCAAATTAGAGTAAAAATTTTAAATATGTGCTCAGTTAGAGTAGATATCTTAAAGTTTAAATCTAGTATGTAGATGGCTATTTTTGAAATTTAAATCAATTTCAGCAAAAGGGGAGAGAAGCCTTATTTCAAAGAATTTAAAAATCGATTTTTTTTAACGTGAAATTATTTTTGAGGAATTTTATTTCTCTTGAGAAATACGGGATTGGCTCAATAGAATGACTTTTATTGGTTATGAATATTCATGAGATATTCAACAAGTGATGCTGGCAAAATTGGATATCGATATGCGGAAAAAAGAAACTAGATATGCACCTCTCATCATATACTAAAATCAACTCAAAATGGACTAAAGACTTAAGTATAAGACCTGAAACTATATGGGAAAATATAAGTGAAACACTTCAGGAACTAGGTCTGGGCACAGACTTTATGAACATGAGCCTGAAAGCACAAGCAGGGAAAGAAAAAATAAACAAATGGGACTATATCGAACTAAAAAGCTTCTGTACAGCAAAGGAAACAATCTACAGAGTGAAATGACAACCTGCAGAGTGGGAGAAAATTTTTGCTAACTATGTATGCAACAAGGGATTCATATTTATAATATATAAAAATTAAATTATTAAAACAAAAATTTGAGAACAATATCCTTTAGCCACTCTTTGCTATTCAGAAATAGTTCAGCCATTATGAAATTATTCCCATTTTACTGATGGGAAAGTAGCATTTTAGAGGAGTTTGGGAATTTGTTAATTATAAATATGAGTGATTTACAGCCAAAAATAGAACTCAAGTCACATGGCTAATAGTTCCTTGCTGATATTACTACAGACTTCATCCTATTACAGTCAGATATGATTTATTCAATTTTTTTCTGGTTTTACTCATTTTACTTAAATTCAGGGTAACTTCTTATGATCAAGGATGCGTGTCAAAAGAAATACTCTAGTTTCTTGGCAATATCCATATGAACAGACTGCTTCTTTGATAAAACAACAAATCAAAAGGAGGGGGGATACATTACTTGATCAATGTACACTTGGGAAAAGTTCACAGTGCCAAAATATAAATTTAAATCAGGTATTTCAAGCTTGTACAAATGAAACCTCAATAACATTTATTCCATTGAAGGTAAAAATCAATAAAACATGTTTAATCTGAAAAAACGGTACCCTTTGATTGTGTTACTTCAAAAGGTGTTGAAATTATGCAGAAGTGACTGTTTCATACATTTTTAAAATGATTTTCAGAAGTATTCATGCTTTGGGATTGTCAATTTTTCTTCAGATTTTTTGAATCATCATCCAAAATGTTTAGTTGTCTTCATTTTTCGTCCTCATACCGTGATGCTTTATCACATAGTGAGACACCTGCTCCAGGCATGGCTTTCCTCACGAGTAAGCTGCCACCGAAGAATTATTTGAAAGGTAACAGGCAGGCCACCTTCATTTAAAAACAAAAGTCTCCCTATTCCTTGTGACACATGCTTAGATTCCCTTAAATCATTTACTTAAATTATACAACACTAAACCGGAAGACTGATGGGCACATTTATAAGTCATTTATTCACTAGCATGAAAGATGGTATCTTTTCTTCCTGAAAATGTATCTTTTAAAAGAATTAGAAGGCCCTGCATATGCAGAGAATGGGGTTTCAAGAGATTTTAATATCAAATGCGTCTTTGAAAGCTACAGTGTATTAATCAACCACCAAAATAATCTATAAGAAATTAATTTCATCGCCCATGAAATAACAGAATAAAAACAAGAAAATAAGGGTTGGTATTTTGATAAATTTATTTCTGTTTTATTGAAGTTTTCTTTGTTCCCTTAAACTCTAAAAATTCATTTTGTAAAATATACAACAGGCTATGAATGCACCCGGCATGTCTACATAAATGTAATTTTATGTAATTTGTCAATCTAATTCGTACACACTCAGTATTTTTAAGTGGCTATGGAATTTGCAATGCATGTTACCTCTGTTTTCTTCAGAACAGCACTGCAATGCAGTTCTTTTTTTCTCTTTCAGTGTTTTCTCTATCTGGGTGTCATATAGGAAGGCTTTCATCAAAAGTCACAAAAATGGATTAAAAGAAACTTAAACTAATCTCACATGACATCTGCAGGTTTGAGTTTGGATGTAGTTGTTCCATGAAGTAGTCTGGGAGCTGTACACACTCTATTTATTTATTCTGAAATCTTCATAAAGTTGACATTTTGTTCTGCTACTTCATGATCACATGGATGGTGACATAGCTTCTGGTATCACGCCCTTAACCGTGTTCAAAAAGGATAAAAAAAAAAAGTAAACATCAGAAGTTACTTCTGCTATCAGAAAGCAAAAGCTTTTCTACCAGCCCTTCCCAATCACCTGAAGATTTCCCTTTATGCTGTATTGGCCAGAACTTTGTCACATGGCCACCCCCGGATATAAGGGAAACTGGGAACATGAGTGCTGGCAGAGCAGAGTGGCCTTACTATGAGTCCCTGAGATTGATCAGGATATATCCCAGAAACCAGACACTTAGTGGACCTAAACAAGATTGCAGGTTTTTTGGCCTTGAAATAGAGTTGCTAATATTGTTTACCACAAATGAATATAATTCTTTGGAGGAAACTGATGTTTTCCATGCTAAATACTTATACTTTCTTTATGTTCCCTTGAAACCAATACCAAATATGACTAAACATATTGTATAGGTCAAATTTTAAGGCCTATAAAGCTGATCTAGTGTTATTGGCCATAGTAGGAATGTCCTGCTATATCAATCCATCACATTCCTTTACAGAGTTTTATTCCTCTAAGATGAAAGAGAGATGCTGAGTACATATATTTCAATCAAGAAAGGAGAATGATAGTTATTTGTGCCTACAACTTGGTAACCAATATGATAATAAATGTTACATAAGTTTCATATTTAATCTTCAAAATAATAAGGGAGATGTCTATGAGTATATGCATTTTGAATATCAATAAACTGAGACTCAAAAATGTTAAGTAATTTGTCCATATTTCATATTTTATCAGTAAAAGTTTCAACAGAAAATTAGAAAAGCTTCAACAGGTGAGTGTTTCATACATCATTTGGATTACACTTTTAATGATGCCTACAGAATGCATTAAGGTATGACATGGGTATTGGTGCATAAACATACAGTATATGTGTATATGTTTATTCATGCAATATACAATTTTTGAGCTTGTAGTAGAATGTGCTAAATGCAGAAAAAACTAAAAGAAAAAATAACATATAGGATAAAATCCCTTTTAAAGAGAGGCTTTTAGGTTAGAGAGGTAGATAGACAAGGATATTGCTATGTTTCACAAATATATGGAAGGGGTGTTCACATTGTAGGATCAGAACAATGAAAGAGCACCCCCCAACCCTGCCATGAGTATCTTGGCTGTATATCTCAGGAGGGACAGCTCTGTGAATGTGTTTGTGAGTGTGCCTGTGCATATATGTGAATGAGAGATGGCTGGAGATGTATGTCCCAGGCAAAGGCAAAAATATTTGAAAAGGGTAAGAGCCTAGAGACCACATGGTCTATATAGCAAGAAACTCTAGCACTAAATTATAGCTGAAATATAAACAGTAAAATTAGGAGTGTGGACAGACATGGTTGATGTAGTATGCTGTGTAAACACTTTGCTTTATCTATGTATGTGCAGAGTGACAGGAGCAAGCTCCATCATGTTTGTGTAATAGTTAGATCACTCTACTCAAAGAGCAGAATCCGAGTTTATGGTTGACAGTTTATGGTTAACAGGAATGTAGGCATGAAGACCAGTCACAGAAAACTAGAAGAGAGTTATGATAAGTTGACCTAAGACAATAGAAGAATTTGAGAAATTGATGTGTGTATTGATTTTGGTAGGGTAAAATTGTCCAGATGTATGAAACTGTCTACATAGCTCTATATATGGTATTTACATTTATGATAATTTAATAATTATCTTATATGTGTATTTATAACTTCATAATGCAGCATTTTGTTTGCTCTTGCACTGTGTCTGATTCAACATTCCTGCTCAAGATCCTGCATGTGCCTTCCATCTGAGCAGTCATATCTTTGTTCATGTCGGAAAAATACTCAGCCATTAACTCTCAGAATGTTCTATTCTCCTCAGTCTCTCAACCTGGAAATCCTGATCAAAAAAAAACATTTAGGAGCTCATTATGCAGCTTTCTAAACATGGAATAGATTTTCATCAATATGATATGCCCTAAACTAAAAATGAAAAGGTTTTTTTTTTTTTTTTTTTTTTTTTTTACTTCAGAATGGTGGATATATTCAGGATTGCTTTTTTTCCCTTTAGGATGGTTGAGGCCCCATGAACTTTGGAGAGGCCTCTGAAAGTGTTAGCTTTCTAAGTTTTATTAGGGATAGGACTAAAACAGTTTCAGGGCTGTATAGTATAGGTACTATGTCTACTACTATTTTAGCTCCAATGGAAAGGATGTGTATTTAAAGAAAAGTAAAATGGGCCGGCCCGGTGGCGCACTGGGTAGTGCGCCGCTTGGGAAGCGCGGTGGCGCTCCTGC
>NW_007727196.1:0-18926 GCF_000696425.1 Galeopterus variegatus | reverse complement strand
AAAAAAAAAAAAAAAAAAAAAAAAAAAAAAAAAAAAAAAAAAAAAAAGAAAAGTAAAATAACATTTCTCCAACTTCATGTCTACTTGTCCAAGGGAATAGTTTAAACCTATGAGTGTTGGTGCTACCCATGTGGTCATCCATTTTATTCTACTTGGGTCTGGGTTCAGGCCCCAGTTCTGGTCTAAGACTAAACTCTCTCTCTCTCTCTCTCTCTCTCTCTCTATATATATATATATGTACATATACTATATTATATATTTTCTATATAAAATATTATATCCATATTTTCATATTTCTAAATTTCACACAATTCCAAGCTTACAAATATAATGTAATAAAGATACATGTAGATTTCTCTACTTGAAACGAATAATATCTATGCACACAGTTATTATAATGGAAGATGGTTTACATGATAGCCATAAAAAGAATTTCCAGGTACAGTTATTTCACACTCAGTATCTGGCATCAGCACCACTGCACACATACCACTGCCCTGTGCTTCACCCGACAATGTTTCCTAAGGGTTGGAACATTCACTTGGTGTGAATTTACTCCTGTGAGGACCAGGCCTTTAAATATTTTCTCAAGCTACTGCATTATTCTGCAACCACCACAAGAAGTTTGATTTTATTGTTAACTATAATATTTTTATATATCAAAAATATCTATAATGTGTTAATGGTCAAATTCACTTTTTGGCTTTCCAGACCATCTGTATTTTCCCCAGCTTTTCCCCCACCACACCACATGTATTTTACTTGAAAGTCTGTAGAGCCATAGTCACATTTTCATCTGCTGTATTAAGTCCTCTGTAGTAGTCAGTATTCTCTGGTGATACATGACAGAAAGTCAATGCAAACTAGCTTAAGTTCAAAATGAGATTTATTGGTCCATGTATCCAGGAAGGACAAGGGTGAAACTGAGGTTGAGTGGAAATAGGAAATTGAATGTCTTCAGGATTCTTTCTACATCAGTCTTTTTTGATTTTCTTCCTAGGTTAGTTTAGCTGTAATCTAGTGCAGCGAGTCTCTCTGCATGAAAGACATGTTCTCGGTAGGGTTCATATGAATGATTTCACAGCCTGTCAAGTAATACCTTTCATACCAGTTGTAGTTAGTAAAATCCTGAAGAATGAATCAGGTATTCTGGTTTGGATCATGTTTATCTCCTGACTTTGGGAAGTGTTTTTTTTTTTTTTTTAATAACAGAATAAGAAATGGAGAAAACGTAAGATAAACTACACACATGAACACACACTCACATGTGCACACATGTGTATGAAAAGAACACCAATCTTTGGCTCCATATTTGCAGAAGTTACCAGAGCTTCTATGTAGTCATTTTATCTCCTTCACCTTATCTTTCCTGGCCTGGCTTCTCCTCTTTCACCTCGTACTTTCTGTAGTATGAGTAGTATAAAGGCTGTCTTTGGTCTGGTAACTGGTGTTTTTAATAAAGTGTACTTTCCAGGATTACTTCTTTTAATATTGATCTTTCCTTGAACTTCCCTTCCCTTTTATCCCAGTGTCTTCCACTTCAATACATGGGGGAATTCTTTTCCCCCTATACTCTTGGTAGTTATTAGGGAAGCACAGACATCTATTCTACCCTGACACTCCTACATTAAGAGCTGCCACACATAGCTGTGCAGGTTGTGCATGGCACAAGTATAAGGGGTATTATTCACTTAGACTATGAAGTGACTAGTTTCCCCATGAGTTTAAATATCCTCAACTGTTTGCCAATTGTTACTAAAAAGTTGTTTGCAATGAGAATACAGATTAACTCCAAATTTTCGATCTCTAAGCTTTCCCTAGAACATTTATAGCTTTTGATAGTTCATGATACCCAAATTAGGTTAAAAGGTTTCCTTATGTACTGCTCGGTATTGATTCTCTGATTCTTGTCATGCCCAAATTTAGGGTCCTCAGACCCAATTTCTTATGCTACATCTGTAACAGACACAAACTTTACAGAAACTAACATTAGAAGTAAGAAGGAATAAAAATAGTTTCTCAATCTTTTCTTATTTTATTATGTGATGAAAGAACAACAAATATCATCAGGAAATTCTACTAAGACAGCTTTTACATTTTCTATATCCTTGAAGGTTCAGTGAGGCCCAGGGCATTTAAATTTACACAGTGGCTTTAGTTAGTCTGGTTTATTTATTTGTTTGTTCGTTAATTTATTTATTAGCCTCAATACTTTTCACTAGCACTCTCAGGATAAGATATAGCTTAAAGAACACACCTGTTCCTCATTACTAGTCATCTCTGTTACTGTCATTTTCCTACTTAGCAGCTATTTTAGCTTCTAGTAACGCATATATAGTAAAGATGTGCACTATGTAATTATTCCCAAAAGCTGTAGATTGGGATCTCAAAGGTAACATATAAGGCTCATGATCTCAACATTGTATATGTCCTTAGGATTTTATGAATTTAACCTCTCCAAAAACATCAACATTCTGTTTATAATTTTTCCTGGCATATACATTTTCTATTGCTTCATAACAAATTACCATATGCAGTGGTTTCAAAGACACCCATTTGTCACCTTACAGTTCTGTAGACTAGAAGTCTGGGCACTGGTTTTTCTGTTTCTCTGTCCAGCCTCTCACAAAGCTGAAATCAAGGCTCTGCCAAGGCTGTGTTCTCTGAAAATTAAAATCCTAATCAAAGCTCCCATGGATGTGGAAGGATTCAACTTCTTTAAAATATAGAATTGACATTCTCATTTCCTTCTTGGCTGCCCTCAGGGGCCACTCTCAGTTCATGGAGGCCACCCCGTTCAGGCATCAAAGCATCTTTCTCACCAGGAAGAGCCTTAAAAGAGTAAGGGCTCATCTGATTTAGACAAGCCCAGTGAGGATAATCTCCCTATCTTAAAATCAAGTGATTTGGGGCTTTAATTATATTTGCAAATTGCCTTCACAGCAGCACTCAGTTAAACATTTGATGAGTAATTGTGACTAGGTGTGTGATATATTAAATGCCAGAAATCTTGGAAGAGTTATATTTAATTCTTTCACTAATTCACTGTGCTATTACTGTCTTACTATTATTTGCAGATAATGGATCTGGATCTGGAGTAAAAATAAGTATGTTACAGTTCACATACACACACAAACATACACATGAACAAATTTATAAATTGATAATTCCATGGCTGAGTTCCTGAGAGATATCACCATCAAAAGTCAAAATGTGTAAGTTGAAACTTATCAAAAACTTTAATTTTATTCCTCAAACCCTATAAAAATATGTAATCACAACATGCAAGCAATAATTTATTATTCAGTGTTTCTGTTTTAGTTCTATCTTAATTAATCATGCCTAGAGTTTAAAAAGTAAAATTGTTCTCCAAAGTTTATAAAAAATGAAATTTCCCATTTCGCTTTCATTGACATGGTAACTTTAAACTCTTCAGCTGAATATTTTTTGTCTTTTCTCTAAATAACAGGCTTGCATTGATACTGTTTTATTTTTTGAATTTTGATATATATATATATATATATATATATATATATATATATAGAGAGAGAGAGAGAGAGAGAGAGAGAGAGAGAGAGAGAGAGAGAGAGAGACTTGCTACTTTGGAAAATATTAGCTATCTGGCTTTTGCTGTCCACAAGACACAAAAATCATGTCTCTGTCCTTTCTTTGCTCTCAATATGGTTATATTGTTAATAATATTAGATAAATATTTTGTATTTATTATTATAATTAGGTAAATGTTACATATAGCTAATCATGTAGGATACTGTGTTTAGATTTTCTAACTTTTTTTTTGGCTGGCATTAAACATTATCACACAAGGTTTATTTGGTTCTTTCTCTATCTCTCTTTCTCTCTCTCTCATTTTTAACAGTTTTTAATATACATATTAGAAATTTAACCCCAAGCACTGAACCTGCAATCTCACAATCTTGTCTTAATACGTCCAGGCACATAAAACATTGAAGAGCTTGTGTGATCTTGAAGAAATCACCCATGAAAATTTCTGTTCTGCTCTGTTCTAGATGGTCTTCTACATATGCTGTCCAGTTGTCATTGTGCAATCTCCCTTATTCATTTTCCAGCACTCTGTCATGTTTTCCATTTTTGCTTACCTCTCTTCAGTTTCCTTTATTATTTTGTCTTCCTTTTTCTTGGTTTGTTTCTTTATTTTAGTGATGAATGACTGCTGATAGCTTCCTGAGAAATAATGTATGGCAGGTAAAAATTTGAGAACTTTTATATGTAAAATGTCTTTATTCCACCCTAATATTCAATTGATAATTTGATTTTTAAGAATATTCTGGGATGAAGCAAGGGAGGCTAAGCACACCTGGCCAAATCTTGGTGTTAGGAAGGGCTTTTACTAGTTCATGTGGTAACGGGAAGTGATATTCATCTCTGGGGCTCCGCTTGATCCACAGCCTTAGAGTGCTTGGGGAGGATTTCCAGAATCTTCTGGGCTTGAAGCATGAATTGCTCTTTGTTAATCTTGATTCAATTGTCATCTCAGTGTTTTAGTTCCTCATTTTAAAGATTCAAAGTAATATTATTTATTTCCTACAGTTGAGATGATTATGAAATAAGATCATATGTGTCAAGAACGTGGCATAGTAGGAGGCTGAAGAGTATTTCAGCTGTTGCATCAAAATTTCTGGATCTGAATCATGGCTTTATCATTTGCTTAGTTGTATGAAACTTAGCAAGTTATTTTACCTCTCCAAGCCTCAAATATTTCCCTGTGAAATGAGAATAATAATAGTATCTTCTTCATAGGATTGTTGCAAGGTTTACATATGAAATAGACTTATGCATAAAGTATTTAACTCAGAGCTAGGCACAGAGTAAAAGTACAACAGGTCTTGCACAATATTATCATTTATAAAACCATTCTAGCCAGACTGTGGTACAATTGCTCAAAAACACAAATTTTCTTTTTAAATTTTCACCATTTTATTTTCTATGATTTTAAGAGTCCATAGCCATAACCCAACTAGATAGTATCCAAGATTTTTTTTTAAAATGTCAACCTTATTGTGAATATCTTTGTCAGTATTTTATGTGGAATACAATTAAATAAACAGACTGTTTTAAATGTTTGAACTTAATATGTACAACAAAATGAAAGCTACGTTAGACATGTATTTCAAGCCAACTGTAGAATTTCATGACCAGCATCACAGAAAAGCTATGAAACTGGTTTTTAACCACCCATCATTATATAGTACTTTCTCAAGGAAATTAAAGACTGACAACCTTGTTTCCATCTGGAAACATGTAACAACTGTGGTTGTAAACATCAAAACACAGCTGTTGCAGTTCTGAGTAAGCACTCCAATTTATTTATTTTTGACTTAAAAAAATCTTCAGTTTTCATCAAACATTGCAGTTGTTAAGCCATGTTCTTACAGCAGGAGGAAAACAATTAAGAAACATCACTATATCAAACATTTAAGAACAATACCCTTTCTTCCTTTCTTGTATTTCATTTAGAAGAGATACAATTTAACTTCAATTAAAAAAAAAAGTATTTTGTTGATGAGCCTTTTTTAAAAAATGAAACCACAGAATTTAAAGCTACAGGAATATTAGAGATTCACGAGCACATTTTACAGATAGAATAATACACACACACACACACACACACACACACACACACACACACACACACACACACCCCAAAAGGCAATTTTCAAAGTGGCAAATTGGGCTACTTGAGGTCACACAGGCAAGTTTGAAAAGATATAGAACAGGAGACTTTTATTCTAGTGTTTTGGTGTGGGTATTTCACATTAATTTTAATAAGAAAACTTTTTACTAAAAAGCTAAAGTGTATCTTGATGTAATACTGAATTTTAATTATATATGATTCTACAAATGATTCCATGTAAATAATAACATATTAAAATTAATTTTATATATTATGCATACAAGTAGTTCTGTAAATAATGGCAAAACTTGAATCATTTAATCATAGTTCTAATTCAGTTCTAGCTAGACTATAGCTCCTTTAACTGCTCCCTGTCCATCTGCAGTCAGGTAAACCTGCAAAAAAAAAAAAATCTGCAACTTCAGTTTTAATTCCACATCCTCCTGTCAAACTCCCAGAAGGTGTAGATTCTAACCTCTGACATTTTGAATTGCTTGGCATTGAAGCTGAAAACCTATTAACCGTTTTTTTTGTTCGTTTGTTTCAATTTTTTTTTTTTTTTTTTTGCAGCTGGCTGTATGCAAATCTGAACCCAAATCTTTGACCTTGGTGTTGTAACACCAAGCTCTAACTAAATGAAGTAACCAGCAGGCCCTGTCCCCCATTCTGATTGATTCATTATTTGGTTTTTCTATCTGCCTTGTTTCATCTTAGCAGACAGAGTCGTCCTGAGCTCCAGGCTCTGTAGTCTGAAGCTAGATCTCACCACATCCAAAGCTCAGCCCAATTCCCAATCTGAGACCCCAGGCTACTCACTACTTGTCTCGAAAAAGGAAGATGGACTGGATTCCCTTAGGAATATGGGCTCCTTTGCTTGAACCCGTCTAGATGATATAGTTGAAATAGTGATGACTATCCAGTAGCCAAGTTCTCATCACCAGCATCACTGTTTCAGGTTTGCAAGTTCTCTGCAAATTTTACAAGTTGTAGCTTCAGCCTCTATCCCAAACTTTGATGCTCTTGAGAATCCCAGTTCAAAGCTGGAAAATTCTCTCCTAATACAAGAGTGCCCTCAAGTGGCAGAAAATAAGGTGCATTGGGTAGAACTGGAAGCTAAAAGCCATACCAGGGCCACCCAAGTGCCACCAGCATTTTGGTAGTAGTTATTTCTGCAACGACTAAAACCAGAGAGACTCATAGGTAACCTAATGATACTTCCCCTTTGGATATAACTAACCTCAGATTTTTAACTCTAAACTTTCTTTAGAATAGAAAAGGAGAATGGTATGATTTCTCCAAGATTTGAACAGTGGTTCCTAACTCATTTGATTATTTTAAGAATTAAATGAATTAAAATGCTTATGCAAGTGTCTAGCATGTATGATGTGAAATTTATAATACATAGCAACTATCAGTGGTATATGTCATATATACTGAAGAGCATATGATATATTGTGTACATTCAATATGAAAATATAAAATATATAACATGTTACATACAATGTGTAATGCAATATTTGTAATGTGGAAGATATTATTTAATATGTAATTTATAATATTATCATAAGCTTCAGAAACATGCTATTTTCTCCTTGTTTGCAGAAGATAGTGCTATAAAATGTTTTGACTTTTTCCTTGAGAGATGTCCAGGAGAGCTATCCATCAGCAAGGATGGATTCAGTGACCCAGTAATTTGTGGAGTTTTTGGTATTTTAATATGGGAACCAAGTGGAATTACTGCAACTGTTCCAGAGAGCTGTAAGGAAAGTAAAACCAGTATAAAATAAAGAACAGTTTGATCAGGCTGTCTTGCCTTACATCTGTTACAAATGGGCAAGATTCAGCACATTCACTAGAAACAAGTTATGAGTAGTGTAATTGCTCATGTGTGCCCATTTACTGATTCAGCATGTTTGTTGTAGTTACGTTATGTATTTGGCTTGCAGACACTTTTACTTGTAATATAAAAGAGACAACCACTCTGAACTGCTGGACAGCAGAGCATGGGAGGTCAGCAGTGCAGAGCCTGAGCTTGTCTTGGAGGAATAAAACATGTCTGTGAAGCTCATATCTGAAGAAAAAAAAAATGTTTACCTTGCATATAGTTGCCAGAATCTTCTTTCAATTACCCAACTCACGACCTGAGCAGAAAGGGGCAAGAAGGATCTGAGATCCAGCTTGACAACAACTGAAGGCCCCAAATGGAAGCTCAATATTATAAAACGGCACGAGATCTTGAGCCCTTCCTCCCAGTTATCAACATTCCAACAGACTAGAAGAAACTTTCTCAAATTTTTTGGAGACATATATTCATTCCCTCCTCCCATACTCTTCATGGTTAGAGATAAATGAAAACAAGTGATGCTAGTTGCCTTTATCTGTTACCTAGTGGCATCAAGGGAGCAAGAGGCAGCTAAACTGAGCTGTTATGCCATCAGTTGACTCAAAGTTGGCACTAACGCATGGATGCCCAGTTTGTGAATGACCAACTCACCCTTCCAGGAAATAGACTAGCTCTTACCTTGTATGGTATTTCCATTTTCTGTTCTAAGAACAGTATCTGTGATATAGTAAAGCCACTATTCCATAATCTGGTGAAAATTAGCTTTCTGTTTTGGACCAGCCTCATGGGCCTCAGTGAACTTCACTGGCTATTCTTTCTTCCCATACTTGCTAGACCAATTCTTTCTTGATTGAGTAGAGACTGATGATAAGTTTGTGGATTATTGGAAAAGGAGAAACACATCATGAGAATATAATTATATAATTATTTTTTTCTAGATTTTACAATATCCCTTAACATCCTAGAACGTAAGCATGTGTAGAGCCCCAAATTAGCTATTATGAAATAGTAATGGGTTAAAACTTCATTACAGAAAAAGCAGTAGTCAGAGTATCAGCACATATGCAATGGGAACCAGGCTCAAAATCCTATGGTGTGACTTGATGGCCTCCAGTGAAGGCTGTGCACACAGTGAGTTGTAGAATACCTAAGGAACAGATCAAGGACCCAATAGTTTCTTGAGCGAGCATCAAACATTTTAGCAATCAGCAAATAAGCCAGTCTACCTTCTCCTGGAAAGTATGTAGCTACATGAAAGTCACACTATAGTTGTCTTAACCTACTAGCTGCCTGTGTGAATAGCCACAGAAATTGATCGGTATCAGAAAGCAGATAAACCTCAAGAAGAACTCAACATGAAGGCACAGGCTGCTCAGGACCCACACCGGATTGCCTTTCCAAACAATTCTTTTTCAGTAAAAGACTTTTATAACTTTCTTAAGGTAGTAAGTTAAAGACCCCTCAAGTAATTGCCATAGCTATACATCAGGATTGGTAGAACCCACAGTTAAGAATTTTGTTCATGGCAGGGATAATAGAAAGAAAACCACAACCTCCCAGATTTTGTTTTAACAGAGGCTTATTTTTGCATCAATGGACTATATGTGACACAGAGAAAATCTTGAGAATCAGCATTCAAACTGATTATGCAAAATCAAACAGTGACCCCCATCACATGTTAATGATTACTTCTTGTCCTTATCTTACCACACATGTTCTATGATTGAGGCACAGGCTGGGTCTGCATTCATATTCTATAAAGAGGAAAAGCCTTTACAAGGATGTGAACTGTTTATTTTCAGGAAGAAAAGGGACTTGAATATCTCCTATTATCTTCCTCCTCTTCATTCTTTGTGATTTCTTAAAAATACATATTGCAAACTATCAGTAACTATCCTTATTTCATCTCTTATAATTGGAACTTGTACTACTTAATCAGATTGAAAAATCACATCTCTGGGCTCAGCATTTACAATTTATCTATGGTGTCAATAGCATGAGGATTTTTTTATGCCAAGGTAATATATTCAGTAAGAATTGCTCACCCTGGTCATTAAAATCTGGTCATATTTTTGCAAGACTGTAATTGCACAGGTATATATCTCATTTAGCATGGGAAATAATTTTATAGCTAAAAGAACACAATTCATAAATGAAATATTTTATTCCTGAGAAGACAGGAGTTTATTGAGAATTATGACTCCAAGGGAGGTGCCAAATACAAATTTTTGTTAAATTAAGGAAATAATGCCATGTCACAAATTACATTGCATAATATCATTATCATTTTCATTGAAAAACAGTAAAATAATATAATAACTCAAAATATTTTCAGTGGGGATCATAGTTAAATTTTTGTTAGTGGAAATGTACAAAAGTAAGTCAGAACAATGACAGGTATTATAGGGGATATAATATTGCGTACACAGGTAGATACATGAGAGATGTGAGGAGACAAAATATGTATTTACTATATTCCATCATAGCATTATTGAAATACTCATAAATATCAATAATATTAGTAACTCCCAATAATTACTTTAGAATAATAATGTAAAATATTTTCTATTTTATTTTGTAATCTAAAGTTTTAGCTTATAAAATCAATAAATATAATATTTACATTCTTCTTGTTTCATTGATTTTTCCCCTGTGCTTTAGTTACTTATACTCCCTTTTAAAAACAGTCATTGACTTAGGAATGTACTTAGAACAAAAGCTTGTGAAATAGAAGTGTTTTACATATACGGGATTACTCAAAGTGACGATAGAACACAATTATTGCCCAGAAGTCATCTTAAAAGTTAAAGGATTTTGCTGGGTATGCCCAGCATTTCTCAATTGGCTGGTTTATGTTTTAAATCTCAGAATAGCAATTTTTATATTATATTTGAGAAACGTTTCTTTGCTGTAATTGTTATAATGCAAAATAAGGGTTGTTTGCCTTAGCTTGCCTTATAAACTGATTTCTACTAACATAACTGATGTATGTTAATATTAATTATTTTATCAACTTTATATTTTAGTGTTATATTTACATGGCACTAATATTTATCAATGTTATTTAGATTATTAAATAAATATTTCCTGTTAATATTTAGAATAATTATTTTACTTATATTATACCCAAGATATATTTAAATTGTATTATAGTACAATATTAAGGTATAATAGTTTATTAGTAATAAACCTTATTAGAAAGGTTACTAGCCTTGGTTATTAAATATGCTCAACATTTTTACAGAAAAAAAATAGATTATTCATATTGTACTTTAAAAAATTTAGGATTTTAAGGATAATATATTGAGTAATATTCTTAGAATATTTAGGAAATTTGGAAGTAAAAGAAAAGCATAGAGTAACACATCATGTTTATAAATGGAGATTTATTCTTGGCGAATTTATGTTAGGAGAATTTTGGTTCTTTTACTACAAGCATAATGATTTCTAATGTAACATATTTATTCTTGAAACCAATAAAGTTATAGCTATGTAAAATGGAAAAAAACAATAATAGCCTTTGGGATTAAAATGAATTAACATAACATATTGGAATTATTTATTTCATTTCATGGAAATAAACAAGAAACATTTTCAACATAAAAATTATAGTTTATAGAAGTACAGCACAGAACAATGTTAGCTTTAATAAACCATGTACCAGGGCTTTAAACACAAACCAAAACACTTTGTTTTCTTCTTACAATGTGTATAGACTGCAAATAATATACATAATTGCTCTCTCCCTTGACAAACAAAATAAAGAAAAAATTTAAAAGATAAGGTTGAAAATACAAATACATATTATTTTAACATGGCATTAAAACCTAGATGCTTGTAAAACATTGGAAATAGATATCACTGAGTACATATTTGTTTTCCATACTTAAAATATGAGACTTATTTCTATATTTGCATACCATTATTTAACCCACAAGTAATATGCCATTGAAAATCTAGTATTTATAAAATATTTAAATAATTTTAGCTCTGCAAAGGCATCAAAGGATAATAATTTCCTCTTTGTCTAATAATCTTCCAGATTTCCTATTATGATTGTTCCTATTTTTCTCTTACACGGTAATCAATAAAATCATACCAAGCTGTTGTTACTTTCCAGTTAAAAATAATGTACTGTATTTGTTTCCTAGCCTGGGAGAGGAAGGCAATTTTGAATATTCATGGGTTCTTTTTATGTACCACACAGTTTGCTATTTTTAAATATTTTTAATGCATGAAGTATATTAAATACCAGATATGTATTGCACATAATTTTATATTTTTAATGATTTTAAAAGTATTTATCTTAAAGCCATTATTTAAATATTGACTTCCCACTCTAGATATTCCATGAAGTTCTTACTGTCCTGGAAATTTTTTGTTCATGAGCATTTTGAACTATCACCTCTTGTTAAAGAGTTTCCACATCAATATATTCTGTTTTGATCTTTATTATAAACTTCGTTCTGCATTTCTAAATGGCATGATTTCTTCCACCCAAAATTTAATATGAATTGCCTAAAATGACAATCATCCTTATTAACCCATGAAATATGTGCTAGTCCAGGGAAGTTGATAAAAAATGTCATATTTGAGCTTAACTTTGAAGATCAGGAAGTATATTGCAAAGTGATGGAGAGTCAAAAAGACATTTGAGAAGTGAGAAAAAGAAAATACCACAAAAAAGCAAGCCCATTTACAATAGTCACCAAAAAAACTAAAATACCTAGGAATAAATCTAACCAAAGAGGTGAAAGACCTCTATAATAAGAACTACAAATCACTACTGAAAGAAATTAAAGAGGATACTAAAAGATGGAAAGGCATTCCTTGTTCATGGATTGGAAGAATCAATGTAGTAAAAATGCCCATACTACCCAAAGCCATCTACAGATTCAGTGCAATCCCTGTCAAAATACCAATGACATTCTTCATAGAAATAGAAAAAGCAATCCTAACATTCATATGGAACAGCAAAAGACCATGAATAGCCAAAGAAATCCTGAGCAAAAAAAGTAAAGCTGGAAGCAATATACTTCCTGATTTCAGACTATATTACAAACCTATAGTAACCAAAACAGCAATGGTACTGGCATAAAAACAGACAAGTGGACCAATGGAACAGAACAGAGAACCCAGAAATCAACCCAAGTATTTACAGCCAACTTATCACGGACAAGGGCACCAAGAACATACACTGGGGAAAAAACTGCCTCTTCACTAAATGAAAACTGGAAATCCATTTGTGGAAGAATGAAACTTGATTTGTATGTCTCACCATATACCAAAATCAACTCAAAATGGATTAGAGACTTAAATTTAAGGCCTGAAACTTTAAAACTCCTGGAAGAAAACATAGGGGAAAGGCTCCAGCACTTAGGACTGGACAATGACTTTATGAATAACACCCCAAAAGCACAGGCAACAAGAGAAAAATTAAAAAATGGGATTATTTTAATCTAAAAAGCTTCTGCACAGCAAAGGAAACATCAACAGTGTGAAAAGACACCCTACAGACTGTGAGAAAATATTTGCAAGCTATGCATCTGACAAGAGATTAATATCCAGAATATACAAAGAGCTCAGACAACTTTACAGCAAAAAAATAAATAATCTAATTAAAAATTAGGCAAAAGAGCTGAATAGACATTTCTCAAAGGAAGACATGCAAATGGCCAACAGGTATATGAAAAAATTCTCAACATCACTAATCACCAGGGAAATGAAAGTCAAAACCACTTTGAGATACCACTTCTCCCAAATCAGACTGGCTATTATATAAAAGACAAAGAATATCAAATGCTGGCAAAGATGTGGAGAAAGAGGAACCCTCCTGCACTGTTGGTGGGAATGTAAATTAGTACAGCCATTATGGAGAACAGCATGGAGGCTCCTTAAACAACTATAGATAGAACTTCCATATGATCCAGCAATCCCACTACTGGGGATATATCCAGAGGATTGGAAAACATCAGGTTGAAGGGATACCTGCACTCCCATGTTTATTGCAGCTCTATTTACAACAGCCAGGCAATGGAACCAACCTAAATGTCCATTGATGGATGACTGGATAAGGAAATTGTGGTATACACACACAATGAAATACTACTCAGTAATAAAAAAAAGAATGAAATTCTACCATTTGCAGCAACATGGATGAGTCTGGAGAAAATTATTCTAAGTAAAACAACCCAGGTACAGAAAGAGAAATACCAAATATTCTCTCTCATAACTGGGAACTGAATCCATAAATAAACAAATGAACAATAAAGAGAGACAGAGAGAAAGAAAGAAAGAACAGTCACTGTAATCTGTTGAACTTTTAGAAAACTAGAGGTGGAGAAAGGGAGGAGAAGGTGGGAGGTATGGGGCTAATGAGGAATTGGTCAACTAACATAAAAGATAATTGTGTATTGTAATGATAAATAAGCTAACTATATTAACCACCGCACACTGTACATTATTATTGTGTGTAACTGATCTAACCACCACACAGTGTACACAATTATTGAAGATCAACATTGTACCCCACATGTATGTACAATAAATTATCTAAAAAAGAAAAAAAAGAAAATCCAGATATTAAAAAAAATGATAATTCTGGTATTAAAAAAAATGGCTGAAGTAGAATGTGAGGTTTTTGCAAATGCTTTAATGGCTGATAAAATGTTATATTTGTAAATTAATATATTGTACTGGTACAAAAGTAAATAAATAAGTAAAAAATAAATGGATATTCAAAAAGAAATTTGAAATTTTATGTAACTCCAATTTTGCTGATTTCCCAATCTTTTGAAAAAATTTTGTGTGGAACATTCAATGTCCTCAAAACGCCTGATGGTTTTAGGGCTTCGAATAACTTAGTCATGTCTGGCTCTGAATGTCCCACTTTTCCTTAAATCACTCTCACGCTGTACTCGTATAGCTAATCTTTCTACTTGCTTTTAACCCAGGCACAGAACAAGGGATCGTTCTATTATTTATTTCCCACACCATCTGCTCAAGGCACGTGTTTAGCAAGAGATGTACTATGGAAGGTTTATGTTGTAACAACAAGACAGTCTTGAAATGTTCTAGTTCTACAGAAAACCCTCATCCTAAGAGTCAACTAAAAACTCTACACCTGAGTCTTGAGAGTCAATTAGAAACTTTGCAGCTGAGAAAGTCTCAGGCCATATTTTTTCCAGCTTCTAGTTCTCTATCATACCCTATTTACCATGCTTTTGCAATTGCCTACTAAAATATAGCTTGACATTGCATAAAGTTTTATATCTAAAATAAACTGTAGGGCAAGCTATTTAAATTATTTTTTATGCCTCGTGTGTGTGTGTGCATGTGTGTGTGGTGTGTATATGGCCTGAAACAAGCAGGTACTTAACCCATGTATGATGGAGAATGCTTGAGCAAAATTCACTCCCATTCATATATCACAATTAGCTTTAATTTTTTAACCAAGTAAAATAATTACAGTAACCTTTAAAGCTCTACTGTTTTTTTTTTCTTTTTTCCCATTGGATATTGACTAATTATAATTGTATATATTTATGGGGTAAAAGTAATGCTATGATTTATGTAAACCATGTAGAATGATCGAATCAACCTAATTTACATATTCATCATCTTAAGTACTTATTTATTTCTCCTGTCTAACTGAAACATTGTGCCTTTGACCAACATATCTGCATTTTCCCCACTCCCCTGCATCTGATAATCACCATTTTGCTCTGTAAAGTTTTACTCTTAATGTATTGCTTTATAAATTGAATCAGGATCACCTAGTGCCATCGTAATTCTTCCATAAAAAATGTTCCATAGCTCTTAACTGGAAGTTAGGAGGAATCTGTGTAGACAGTTCAGAGAAGTTGACCAAAAAATGTTGAAAAGCGGTTCAAAATCACTACTCAATAAGCAAAAAAAAAAAAAAAAAAAAAAAAAAAAAAAAAATCAAACAAATATACAATATAATTTTACAGTCTTCAGAGTAGCAGCTATTATAAAAAATTATTAATCTAACTTGATTTTCTGAAATCTGTGTAAGGAAGAAGGCTCTCCCATATATGTTGGTAGAACTTGAATAGGTTTTAGCCTTTTCAGAATTAAATCTGCTAATATTTATTAAATATTTAATAATACTAACATTAATGCAATTATGTGCATTATTAATAATATTATATATCACATATTTGATATATGTGTGTTTATTTATATGAGGGAAGTTCAGAAAGTTTGTGGAAACACAGAATTTAAAGATAATATAAATCTTTCTGTGAGTTTTTGAAGTACCCTTCTATCCATAATATCCTGTGAACCAGAAGTGCCCACGTCTGCAACATGTCCCATGAAGAAAGGAACCCTGATTTTCAAGGATCCATTCAGGTAGATGTTTACTGAAGCACTATTTAAAGTGTCTAAAATGTGGAAAGTCTACCTCTCCTGCTATCTAGCTTGAGAGTCCAGTAATAGAAATTCTAGAGATTTTCTTCCCTCTTTCATTTTAAAGCTCAAGAAATGAAGTTGTGATATTAAAGTCCCACAGCTGGTAATTTGCTCAGTCATCTGGAATAGAAATTCATTGACACACAGTTTTGTGTTTACTGACAAGAAATTCATGTACTGACATCAAAATTCTCTTTTCAATATTAATCTCTGAAGGTCGATGAGACATATACACTAAGAATTCTTATCAGCATGATTCTTAAAGGAGAGGAAAAGACCTGGGGCAGGGAGTGATGATTTTTCCAAATGAGAAAAAGTCCTTTTCATGCCGCTTATTTATATGCACAGAAACCTGCATTCAGAAGATGGCAGAATGAAAATATTTCAAAAATAAACATTTCATTTAAAAAATAATATAGTTTTAATATGGAACTTTAGAAACCACAGAAAAACACAGAATGCATCTTAAATCATTATTAACCTTACTGTTCAGGGATAACTTCAAAAATAATTGCTGAAAAATGTTATTAATGTATACGTAATTGTCTTATTAAAAATGAGCACGTGTTCTCCACCAAAGTTTTTAATAAATTGTGAACACCTTTGAATCCTATTGCATATATCTAAAATTTTACACTAATAGTTACATAATAGCTTATGAAATAGCTGAAGTTTATTTATTTATTAAATAAATCATCTATATTTGGAATTTGGATGACTTGCAATTAAAGCAGTCCCAAGAATACGTTGCTTCTATCCACTATTTCTTCAGCATATATCAGTAGAAACAGAAATAGACTTTAAGATGAGAAATTGTGTAGGTTGTCTTTGTTAGTATAACTTCTGCTTTTCAAATTATCTTTATGTGCAAAATTATTTTGTCAACAGCTTCATCAGTCTCTGTTTATCCCTTGGATACACAAATCTTGCTTACTATTATGTAAAAATGTTTACCAATTTTATCAACGAGTGTGATAGTTATTTTATTTTGCTATGTTAAGCTTGACCACTTTGTAATTGGTTATCTTATCTCCATTTCTTGCATTTTTATTTTTAGCAGCCATTTTGTTCTCTGTTTTATTATTCCTTTTTATTTTACAAGTTTAGCGTTTGTGTTTTTTCTCTTTATTAATATTTCCATATTTTTCTTTTATTGACATTGGCAAAAAAGTTTCTCCAATATGTAACTGTCAACATTGTTTTGTATTTTTAATGTTACTTTCCATTTTTTTAATCATTGGTTTCAATCACTTGCATTCATTTTATCACTTGTTTTCTATTTTTACTGGCTTCAGAAGACTAATGAATACGTATTTATATTAATAATTTTATATTCACAACTTTTACTATATGGTTTACTCATGAATTTAGCTTTGGCCACAGTCCACTTATTTCAATAAAGATTGTGTTTATTTTAAACTTTCCTTACACTTTAATTTCTTGCTTAAAATTAGAGTAAAATTATATAAAATAATCTTTTTTCCATAAAATATTTTCTCATGCTGTATTTGTGTGTGTGTTGCCTGATATACACATATCCATTCTTTTGTATTATCTTTATTGTTTTTATAATATTTTTCTTATTTTTTAAGTGACATGATTGTTAATTGTATATTATAACTCAGTATTCAGTGCTGGAAAATGAAACCATTCTATTAATTTTAGGTACAAAGAGAATTAATTAGGTACTGATAAAATCATGTGAACACCTGAACGGGGATTCATGATGATCCCTTATGGACTATGTGAGTACTTTGATTGGAATTATTAATATATGAAGCATGAAATCACCATGAAAGATGTGCTGTGGATAAATGGATGTTCTAGAATGCTAGAAAACTGAAGACAGAGGTATTTATGCTGTTTGGTCAATGCCTCTTCTTTCTCCCCGTGAGATGAGGGCTGGGCGGTGGCGTCCATGCTGTTGCTCAGTTTGGTTTGATAGGATGTTTTCCATTTTTGTAAATGTGTTATATTAAGATAAAAACTGTTCAATTATTTCTTGAGTATTGATGTGAATCTTGAGCATAAAAAGGATGCAGTGTTTTCTGCATTTCTGCTACATAGAGAAAGGGACACCAAAAGTTGCATGTTTCCCTAAAGTCCTGTGGGCTGAAAGAAGCCCTGCTTATTAGGCTGCATCGGCTCCTACTCTTTTGTTAATCTTGTATCTAATATTTTCTGGGTTGTTGGCTAAGCAATGTACTTAGAGATTTTAGAATTTGTGTGTGTGTGTGTGTGTGTGTGTGTTTCTGTGTGAAATCTCTTTACACCAACAAAGAACCAACTAAACAAAGAATATAACCAGTTTTTTTTTCCTCCTTAAAATCTTTCCACATCTCAACCATAATTGAAACACGAAACAATTTATTTATTCATTTATTTATTTTTATCAAAACATACTTGATTATACAGACTTGGGGGTACAGAGTTACTATCATTATTCATGTACAATATATGATGTTAGCATATTCACTGCTGAAAGAAATTAATGAGGACATAAAAAGATGGAAAGACATTCCATGTTCATGCAGCAATTTAAACCAACACATATAATTGTGTAGACAGAGAAAGAGAGAGAAAGAGAGAGAGATGAGGTCTGGCATTATAATGAATGATTAGAATTGCTAATTGTAGAGATAATTTTGGAAAACAATTTGTTAAACATTTTTCAGTTAAGGTCGATGAATATAGAAATGTGGACACCTTTTGATCTTTGAATCTCATCTCTACAGGTTCATCTTAATTAATAATTTTACATACTATAGCCAAAATAATTTAAATCTGAATTTACTACATCTCAAAATTGTAAATTGACAAAACATTCTGAACCGAAAATAAGTAATATTCTCAAAAATATTATATTATGTAGGATTTCTATCAGCAAAGTGGTACAGCATGTTGAAATTTCCTGATTTAAAATTAAATAAAAGAGGAAAATGGCGACGGGTATGGAGCGCCCGCGTCAGGAAACAGCGCGACCCTGAGAGCTGT
>NW_007727195.1:458857-459308 GCF_000696425.1 Galeopterus variegatus | reverse complement strand
TGGCCAGGCAGGCGGGGAGCAGACGGGCTTCGCCCCGCAAGTGAGGCTGGACTGGGGGTGACTTACGGGGTTGCGGGTCTGTGGCAGACTGACGCGCTTCACTCCACCTTTGTGGGATCCTTTGCTGGCTTTCCTTGCCTTTGATGACTGGGCTGATCGCTCGTTCGTTCCTGCAGCCGGGCTTGGGCGCTCTCAGGAGACCTCTTCTGTGTCGGCCCCAAAACCTCGAACCTGCTGTCGCTTGTTTGTTGATGTAGGATCGTTGTTGAAAGATTTATTTGCCTTTTGCTGCTCTTGGAAATGCAATCAATACTCTGCTATCACAGCGCACGGCTCACAGGATCTCGCTGTCTCCTGGCGCGGCCGCTCAGACCCGACGCCATCTTAGAATCCCCCTTTCTTTCTTTCTTTCTTTCTTTCTTTCTTTCTTTCTTTCTTTCTTTCTTTCTTT
>NW_007727195.1:454561-457895 GCF_000696425.1 Galeopterus variegatus | reverse complement strand
TTTCTTTCTTTCTTTCCTTCTTTCTTTCCTTCTTTCTTAGTACCCACTAGTGATTGAGAACATGTGGTATTTCTCTTTCTGTGCCTGGCTTATTTTACTTAACATAATTTTCTCCAAGCTCATCCACGCTGATGCAAATGGCAGAATTTCATTTTTTTATATGGCTGACTAGTATTCCATGGTGTATATGTACCATAATTTCCTTATCCAGTCATCTGTCAGTGGACATTTAGGTTGGTTCCAACTCCAGGCTATTGTGAATAGAGCTGCAATGAACATGGGAGTGTAGGTATCCCTTCTACATAATCATTTCCATTCCTTTGGGTATATACCCAGCAGTGGGATTGCTGGATCATATGGTAGTTTTATCTGTGGTTGTTTAAGAAATCTCCAACTGTTTCCCGTAAAGTACTAAATTTACATTCCCACCAACAGTCTATAAGTACTATTTTCCATAATGGCTGTAGTATTTTACAGTCCCATCAATAGTGTAGGAGTGTTCCCTTTTATCCACATCCTTGCTATCATTTGTCATTCTTGGTGTTTTTAATAATGGACAGTCTAATTAGGGTGTAATGATATCTCAGTGTGGTTTTTATTTGCATTTCCCTGATGATTAGTGATGTTGNGGCTCACAGGATCGCGCTGTCTCCTGGCACGGCCGCTCAGACCCGACGCCATCTTAGAATCTTATCATTGATTTTGACACCGGATCTTATCAGGTAGTTAGTTACAAACTGCTGGACAAGAAGATCTTGAAATTCTCTTCCAACTCTCTAATTCTGATTATTAATTCTCCTTTCCAAACTATAGTTGGGAATGAGAAGACATTGAAAGTTTTCAGCAGTTCTGTGTGACCTGGGCTCATGGTAACATAAGAATGGTAGGGGATTCGGGGAATGCTTTCAGTTAAAGTAATTGAACATCTAATGAGCATTTCCTATTGAGGAGTTAAATATTCTGAGTGAAAATAATTTGGTTTTACATGAGGATTCTTTTCACCAGATTAATTGTATTCTGATGGCTTCAGCTACATCAGCATCAGCCAGTAGCAAGATTAAGAAAAAATTGGGGGCAAAAGCATGGAAGGTGCGTAGTATTTTATTCAATAAGGATTTGAGAGGTTTAGGAATTCAGTACAAAGGAGGATCAATCACCTTGAGGGGAGATGACCTTCCAAACTGCTGGTCTCACTGTTGGAATGAGTCTTAGAGGAGAAGAAAGATGCTCCAGGTAGCTGTGTGCCCTCTGCCATGACTGGCTGTCTTTCCCAAGCTTCTTTGAAAGCATACTGTCAGGACCTGTCATTTCTGGGGTAAAACAAATGATGGGCCATTCTCCCATACATGATTTTTTTTTTTTTTTTTTGGTGGTAGCCTATTTTATTTGCATAAAAAAACTAGGGTCACCTAATTTGAATTTCATTAAGGTACTTCTAGTGAATTTTCTCTGGCAACATATCTTATCAAAGACATAAGGCAGAATGAATAATCTCAGTGGTCCAAAAATTATTTGGAAATTTCATTTTTGGTATTCTTTTATGGCTACTATAATAAATTATTTTCTTTGGTTTTCCTCATTCCTAAGGTTGGCAGTTTGAAATATGTCGGTGTTAAATTGGAAATGAGACTGTTTCTTTAACCACCATATTTGTACTAGCTCATTAAAAAAAAAAAAAACTTTATTAGGTATAATTTCTATACAGTAAAATTCAGGTGTCAATGTATAGGTCAATGACTTGACAAATGTATACACCTTGTAACCACCATCACAAGCAGATATAAAACATTTCCATCTTCTCAGAAAATTTCCTCATGCTTCTATGCTGGCATTCTCCACCCTGTCCCTAGGCAACAATTGGTCTGATTTCTGTCACAGAGATTTGTTTTGTCTGTTCTGGAATTTCGTATAAGTGGAATCATATAGTATAAACTCTTTTGTGTTTGACTTCTTTTATTCAGCATAGTGATTTGGAAATTCATTCATGGTTGTTGCATGTATCACTAGTTCATTTCTTTTTATTGCTGAGTAGAAAACCATTGTACTAATATGCCAGAAGTTATCCCTTTATCTGCCAATGGACATTTTGGTTATTTCCATTTTGGAGTTATGAATAAAGGTATTTGTAATTTGTGTGTAAGTAAGTCTTTTTATGGACTTATGTTTGCATTTCTCTTGAGTGAACATCTGGGAGTAAAATTGCTTAGTCCTATTGTAAGTGCACATTATAAGGAACTACTAAACTGTTTTCCAAAGTGGTGACACCATTTGCAGTTCCACCAGCAGTTAATGAGAGTACCAGTTGCTCTACATCCTCACCACTACTTGGTGTTACCCGTCTTTTCAATTTTATTCATACTAGTTGATGTAAAGTAGTATCTCATTGGGTTTTATTTTGTATTTCCCTGATATTGAACTAATAATGTTGAACATCTTTTTGTGTGCATATTGACCTTTTTATTGTGTTTATGTATCTTTTTTTTTTGTGACGTTCCAAAATTTTTGCTGAATTTTTATTGTATTAATAGGCTTTTCTATATATTCTAAATTCAAATTCTAATGTTTTCTTTTAGTTGTGGCTTGTGTTTTTATTTCCTTGGTGGTATATTTCGAAGAGCAACAGGTTTTAATTTTGATGAAGTTTAATTTACCAGTGTTTTTATGGTATCTTTTGCATCTTAAGAAATCTTTGCTCGGTTATTGCACAGACTTTTTCGTATGATTTATTCTAGAACTATCTTATTTTTTTAGTATCTAAAGTTTATCTTTCAATCCAGAATAACTATGAATTCAAGGTAATTTTGATATATGTATTTTGAAAAAAGTAGATTATAGGGTTAGAAAAAACAGTTTCTATAAACGCTTTTTGCTCCGTGGTTCACCATTCAGTTTGGAACTTGTCTTTTTCTAGATAGAGAACATGTATTATACTTCTGTACTCTTCATTGGTTTTGGCACAGGACTAAGTATGACACTCACTAAATCTTTGAGCAAATCTTATTTTTTCTTTAGCTTCATTTTGAAATTAGAAATGTTCCTTCACATAAAATAACTCCAATAGATTGGACAAAAAAGTGTTTTGACAGGGAAGTGGGGGCGGGGATCCCAGGCTTCTTTGGGCTGTGTCAGGAATTGTAGTGCATGGGTTCTAGCCCTTCGTATAGCTCCTTTGACAATGTGAGAGCACTTTGCTGCCCTTCCATTGTGCTCTCTCCTGTTCATTATACTCTCTGGTAAACAAAGAATGTCTGTTATGCTCAGAGACTCCAGCTCTATATCTCAGATTTTGCAGAATCCCCCCCCCCCCCCCCCCCCCCCCCCCCCCCCCCCCCCC